>NC_092228.1:46540063-46762563 GCF_036320965.1 Panulirus ornatus
CCATTTCTTTCGTCTGTTTCCTTGCGCTACCTCGCAAACGCGGGAGACAGCGACAAAGCAAAAAAAAAAAAAAAAAATATATATATATATATATATATATATATATATATATATATATATATATATATATATATATATTTACTTATTTTGCTTTGTCGCTGTCTCCCGCGTTAGCGAGGCAGCGCAAGGAAACAGACGAAAGAATAGCCCAACCCACCCACATACACATGTATATACATACACGTCCACACACGCAAATATACATACCTATACATCTCAATGTACACACACACATATATATATATATATATATATATATATATATATATATATATATATATATATATATATATATATATACATATATATATATACACACAGATATATACATATATACACATTTACATAATTCATACTGTCTGCCTTTATTTATTCCCATCGCCACCTCAACACACATGGAATAACAACCCCCTCCCCCCTCATGTGTGCGAGGTAGCGCTAGGAAAAGACAACAAAAGGCCCCATTCGTTCACACTCAGTCTCTAGCTGTCATGTAATAATGCACCAAAACCACAGCTCCCTTTCCACATCCAGGCCCCACAGAGTTTTCCATGGCTTACCCCAGACGCTTCACATGCCCTGATTCAATCCACTGACAGCACGTCGACCCCGGTATACCACATCGTTCCAATTCACTCTATTCCTTGCACGACTTTCACCCTCCTGCATGTTCAGGCCCCGACCACTCAAAATCTTTTTCACTCCATCTTTCCACCTCCAATTTGGTCTCCCACTTCTCCTCGTTCCCTCCACCTTCGACACATATATCCTCTAGGTCAATCTTTCCTCACTCATTCTTTCCATGTGACCAAACCATTTCAAAACACCCTCTTCTGCTCTCTCAACCATACTCTTTTTATTTCCACACATCTCTCTTACCCTTACATTACTTACTCGATCAAACCACCTCATACCACATATTGTCCTCAAACATCTCATTTCCAGCACATCCACCCTCCTGCGCACAACTCTATCCATAGCCCACGCCTCGCAACCATACGACAGTGCTGGAACCACTATTCCATCAAACATACCCATTTTTGCTTTCCGAGATAATGTTCTCGACTTCCACACATTCTTCAAGGCTCCCAGGATTTTCGCCCCCTCCCCCATCCTATGATCCACTTCCGCTTCCATGGTTCCATCCGCTGCCAGATCCACTCCCAGATATCTAAAACACTTTACTTCCTCCAGTTTTTCTCCATTCAAACTTACCTCCCAATTGACTTGACCCTCAACCCTACTGTACCTAATAACCTTGCTCTTATTCACATTTACTCTCAACTTTCTTTCACACACTTTACCAAACTCAGTCATCCGCATCTGCAGTTTCTCACATGAATCAGCCACCAGCGCTGTATAATCAGCGAACAACAACTGACTCACTTCCCAAGCTCTCTCATCCACAACAGACTGCATACTTGCCCCTCTTTCCAAAACTCTTGCATTCACCTCCCTAACAACCACATCCATAAACAAATTAAACAACCATGGAGACATCACACACCCCTGCCGCAAACCTACATTCACTGAGAACCAATTACTTTCCTCTCTTCCTGCACGTACACATGCCTTACATCATCGATAAAAACTTTTCACTGCTTCTAGCAACTTGCCTCCCACACCATATATTCTTAATACCTTCCACAGAGCATCTCTATCAACTCTATCATATGCCTTCTCCACATCCATAAATGCTACATACAAATCCATTTGTTTTTCTAAGTATTTCTCACATACATTCTTCAAAGCAAACACCTGATCCACACATCCTCTACCACTTCTGAAACCACACTGCTCTTCCCCAATCTGATGCTCTGTACATTCCTTCACACTCTCAATCTATACCCTCCCATATAATTTCCCAGGAATACTCAACAAACTTATACCTCTGTAATTTGAACACTCACCTTTATCCCCTTTGCCTTTGTACAATGGCACTATGCAAGCATTCCGCCAATTCTCAGGCACCTCACCATGAATCATACTTACATTAAATAACCTTACCAACCAGTCAACAATACAGTCACCCCCTTTTTTAATAAATTGCACTGCAATACCATTTAAACCTGCTGCCTTGCCGGATTTCATCTTCCGCAAAGCTTTTACTACCTCTTCTCTGTCTACCAAATTATTTTCGTTAACCCTCTCACTTTGCACACCACCTCGACCAAAATACCCTGTATCTGCCACTCTATCATCAAACACATTCAACAAACCTTCAAAATACTCACTCCATCTCCTTCTCACATCATCACTACTTGTTATCACCTCCCCATTAGCCCCCTTCACTGAAGTTCCCATTTGCTCCCTTGTCCTTCGCACTTTATTTACCTCCTTCCAAAACATCTTTTTATTCTCCCTAAAATTTAATGATACTCTCTCACCCCAACTCTCATTTGCCCTCTTTTTCACCTCTTGCACCTTTCTCTTGACTTCCTATGAAACGGCGTCCTAGCTACGTCTCTTCGTTGTATATCAACTGACTGTTATATTTCTCTCGTGTGTCTCCCCTGATGATGTGATTATTACACGAAAGTCCACTAGGCAACTTATCGTGTTTCATGTGAGTGATGGGATAAAGAAGTAAGATTGTTAGTGAAAGAGAGGCATTTGGACGATTTCTACAGGGAAATAGTGCAAATTACTGGGAGATGGAGTGAGTATTTTGAAGGTTTATTGAATATGTTTCATGATAGAGTGGCAGATATAGGGTGTTTTGGTCGAGGTGGTGTGCGAAGTCAGAGGGTCAGAGAGAATGGTTTTGTAAACAGAGAAGAGGTAGTGAAAGCTTTGCGGAAGATGAAAGCCGGCAAGGCGGTGGGTTTGGATGGTAATGCAGTGGAATCTATTAAAAAAGGGGGGTGACTGTTTTGGTGACTGGTTGGTGAGGATATTTTATGTATGTATGGTTCATGCTCAAGTTCCTGAGCATTGGCGGAATGCATGCATAGTGCCATTGTACAAAGGCAAAGGAGATAAAGGTGATTGTTCAAATTACAGAGGTATAAGTTTGTTGAGTATTCCTGGGAAATTATATGGAAGGGTATTGATTGAGAGGGTGAAGGCATGTACAGAGCATCAGACTGGGGAGGAGCAGTGTGGTTTCAGAAGTGGTAGAGTATGTGTGGATAAGGGGTTTGCTTTGAAGAATGTATGTGAGAAATACTTAGAAAAGCAAATGGATTTGTATGTAGCATTTATGGATCTGGAGAAGGCATATGATAGAGTTGATAGAGATGCTCTGTGGAAGGTACTAAGAGTATATGGTGTGGGAGGCAAGTTGTTAAAGGCAGTGAAAAGTTTTTATCGAGGATGTAAGGCATGTGTACGAGTAGGAAGAGAGGAAAGTGATTGGTTCCCAGTGAATGTAGGTTTGCGGCAGGGGTGTGTGATGTCTCCATGGTTGTTTAATTTGTTTATGGATGGGGCTTGTTAGGGAGGTGAATGCAAGAGTTTTGGAGAGAGGAGCAAGTATGCAGTCTGTTGTGGATGATAGGGCTTGGGAAGTGAGTCAGTTGTTCGCTGATGATACAGCGCTGGTGGCTGATTCGGGTGAGAAACTGCAGAAGCTGGTGACTGAGTTTGGTTAGTGTGTGAAAGAAGAAAGTTGAGAGTAAATGTGAATAAGAGCAAGGTTTTAAGGTTCAGTTGGGTTAATTGGGAGTTAAGTTTGAATGGAGAAAAACTGAAGGAAGTGAAGTGTTTTAGATATCTGGGAGTGGAGTTAACAGTGGATGGAACCATGGAAGCGGAAGTGAGTCACAGAGTGGTGGAGGGGTCGAAGGTTCGGGGAGCGCTGAAGAATGTGTGGGAGGCGAGAACGTTATCTCGGAGAGCATAAATGGGTATGTTTGAAGGAATAGTGGTTCCAGCAATGTTATATGGTTGCGAGGCGTGGGCTATGGATAGAGTTGTGAGTAGGAGGGTGGATGTGTTGGAAATGAGATGTTTGAGGACAATATGTGGTGTGAGGTGGTTTGATCGAGTAAGTAATAATAGGGTAACAGAGATGTGCATAAATAAAAAGAGCGTGGTTGAGAGAGAAGAAGAGGGTGTATTGAAATGCTTTGGTCGCATGGAGAGAATGAGTGAGGAAAGATTGACCAAGAGGATATATGTGTCAGAGGTGGAGGGAACGAGGAGAAGTGGGAGACCAAATTGGAGGTGGAAAGATGGAGTGAAAAAGATTTTGAGTGATTGGGACATAAACACACAGGACTGTGAGAGGCTTGCATGGAATAGAGTGAATTGGAACGATGTGGTATACCGGGGTCGACGTGCTGTCATTGATTGAACCAGGGCATGTCAAGCGTCCTGGGGTAAACCATGGAAAAGTTTTGTGGGGCCTGGATGTGGAAAGGGAGCTGTGGTTTCGGTACATTATTACATGACAGCTAGAAACTGATTGTGAACGGATGTGGCCTTTGCTGTCTATTTTCTTGGCGCTGCCTCGCTGAAGAAGGGGATGGCGATGCTGTTTCGTGTGTGGCGGGGTAGCGCCATGAATAGATGAAGGTCAGCAAGTATGAATACGCACATGTGCATATATGTTTATGGCTGTGTATGTATATACATGTATATGTGTATATGTTGATATGTACATGTACATTTATATAAACATGTGCGTGTATGTATATACGTGTTTATATGAGTGGATGGGTCCTTCGTCTGTTGCCTGGCGCTACCTCGCTGACGCTGGGAAGAGCGATTATGTAAAATAAATATATAATACAAAGAAGAAAAAAAAGTCATTGGACTGGATGGATATGTTGAGTTGCCAAACGAGAATTACCTCCTTGGTCGAGTTGCCAGGTCGGCCATTTTCTCATCTCGATATTAAAACATGTATGAAATTCCCAAAGAGTAAACACAGTTAATTACCATGCTATACTAAACACGATCTTATTAATATTCACGAAGCTATGCTTCAACGAGAGAAGTCTGTAATGATGTTGGCTGATAATATGATTACAATATTACTCTACCACTGCACTATCTTCACTGGAATTTAATATATATATATATATATATATATATATATATATATATATATATATATATATATATATATATATATATATACATAAATATAGGGGAGAAAGAATACTTCCCAAGTATTCCCTGCGTGTCGTAGAAGGCGACTAAAAGGGGAGGGAGCGGGGGGCTGGAAATCCTACCCTTTCGTTTTTTTTTTCCAAAAGAAGGATCAGAGAAGGGGGCCAAGTGAGGATATTCCCTCAAAGGCCCAGTCCTCTGTTCTTAACGCTACCTCGCTAACGCGGGGAAATGGTGAATAGTTTGAAAGAAATATATATATATATATATATATATATAAATATATATACTTCCCACGTATTCCCTGCGTGAATACTTCCCACGTATTCCCTGCGTGTCGTAGAAGGCGACTAAAAGGGGAGGGAGCGGGGGGCTGGAAATCCTCCCCTCTCGTTTTTTTTTTTTTTTTTTTTTTTAATTTTCCAAAAGAAGGAACAGAGAATTGGGCCAGGTGAGGGTATTCCCTCAAGGCCCAGTCCTCTGTTCTTAACGCTACCTCGCTAATGCGGGAAATGGCGAATAGTTTGAAAGAAAGAAAAAAAAAAAAATATATATATATATATATATATATATATATATATATATATATATTGGAAAGGATCACAAATTTGCGCGTGATGAAGTATATTCCTATGAGTCCACGGGTAAAATGAAACACGGTAAGTTCCCAAGTGCTTTTTCGTGTAATAATCACATCATCAGGGGAGGCACAAGAGAGAAATATAACAGTCAGTTGATATACATCGAAGAGACGTAGCTAGGACGCCATTTGGTAAACATGTGATTGTCCAAGACAGACAACGAGCGTTCATAAACTTATTATATGGACAAGAAGGGGAATAGTTTACAAATTTCATCAACAATAAAGTTATCCAATTTGTATAGACCATCACTAATATTAAGATTATAATTCTTTGTGTATCTAATAATAGAAAATTCAATGATATTTCTCTTGGTAATAGAGTTAGAGTTAATAACTGAGATAGCGTTACTCCAGTCAACACAATGATCATAGTTTTTAACATGATTAAACAAGGCATTTGATTCTTGTCCCGTTCTTATACTATATTTATGTTGCTTAAGTCTAACAGAAAGATCCTTACCAGTCTGCCCAACATAAAACTCGTCACAATCTATACATGGCACTTTATAGATGCATCCAGGAGAATTTTCTGGTGAATTCCTGATTAAGATATTCTTTATAGTATTATTGTTGCTAAAGGCAACATTTACATTAAAGGATTTAAGCAACATGGGAAGTAAAGTAAAATTATTATTAAAAGGGAAAACTAAAAGATTCTTGGTGTCAGTGGGAGGTTTGTGCTCAACTCTATAAAAAGAATTCATTTTATAGAGCTGAACCCAAACCTCCCACTGAAACCAAGAATCTTTTAGTTCTCCCTTTTAATGATAATTTTACTTTACTTCCCATGTTGCTTAAATCCTTTAATGTAAATGTTGCCTTCAGCAACAATAATACGATAATGAATATCTTAATCAGGAACTCACCAGAAAATTCTGGATGCATCTATAAAGTGCCATGTAGAAATTGTGATAAGTTTTATGTTGGGCAGACCAGTATGGATATTTCTGTTAGACTTAAGCAACATTGATATAGTATAAGAACAGGACAAGAATCAAATGCCTTGTTTAATCACGTTAAAAACTATGATCATTGTATTGACTGGAGTAATGCCATCTCAGTTATCAACTCTAACTTCAGTGCCACGAGAAATATCATTGAATATTCTATTATCAAAAGCACAAAAAATTGTAATCTTAACATTAGTGAAGGACTTTACAAACTGGACACCTTTATTGTTGATAAAATTTGTAAACAATTCCCCTTCTTGTCTATATAATAAGTTTATGATGCGCTCGTTGTCTGTCTTGTACAATCATATGTTTACCAGATAGCGTCCTAGCTATGTCTCTTCGTTGTATATCAACTGACTGTTATATTTCTCTCTTGTGTCTCCCCTGATGATGTGATTATTACACGAAAGTGCACTTGGGAACTTATCGTGTTTCATTTTCCCCATAAACTCCTAGGAATATATATATATATATATATATATATATATATATATATATATATATATATATATATATATATATATATATATTTTCCCTGGGGATAGGGGAGAAAGAATACTTCCCACGTATTCCCTGCGTGTCGTAGAAGGCGACTAAAAGGGGAAGGAGCGGGGGGCTGGAAATCCTCCCCTCTCTTTTTTTTTTTAATTTTCCAAAAGAAGGAACAGAGAATTGGGCCAGGTGAGGGTATTCCCTCAAAGGCCCAGTCCTCTGTTCTTAACGCTACCTCGCTAATGCGGGAAATGGCGAATAGTTTGAAAGAAAGAAAGAAATATATATATATATATATATATATATATATATATATATATATATATATATATATATATATATATATATATATATATGTGTGTGTGTGTGTGTGTGTGTGTGTGTGTGTGTGTGTGTGTGTGTGTGTGTGTGTGTGTTTTGGAAGGAGGTAAATAAAGTGTGTAAGACAAGGGAACAAATGGGAACATTAGTGAAGGGGGCTAATGGGGAGGTGATAACAAGTAATGGTGAAGTGAGATGGAGTGAGAATTTTAAAGGTTTGCTGAATGTGTTTGATGACAGAGTGGCGGATATAGGGTGTTTTGGTCGAGGTGGTGTGCAAAGTGAGAGGGTCAGGGAGAATGGTTTGGTAAACAGAGAAGAGGAAGTGAAAGCTGTGCGGAAGATGAAAGCCGGCAAGGCGGCGGGTTTGGATGGTATTGCAGTGGAATTTATTAAAAATGGGGGAGACTGTGTTGTTGACTGGTTGGGAAGGATATTCAATGTATGTATGATTCATGGTGAGGTGCCTGAGGATTGACGGAGTGTATGCATAGTGACATTGTACAATGGCAAAGGGGATAAAGGTGACTGTTCAAATTACAGAGGTATAAGTTTGTTGAGTATTCCTGGTAAATTATATGGGAGGGTATTGATTGAGAGGGTGAAGGCATGTACAGAGCATCAGATTGGGGAAGAGCAGTGTGGTTTCAGAAGTGGTAGAGGATGTGTGGATCAGGTGTTTGCTTTGAAGAATGTATGTGAGAAATACTTAGAAAAACAAATGGATTTGTATGTAGCATTTATGGATCTAGAGAGGGAATATGATAGAGTTCATGGGGATGCATTGTGGAAGGTATTAAGAGTATATGGTGAGGGAGGTAAGTTGCTAGAAGCAATGAAAAGTTTTCATCAAGGATGTAAGGCATGTGTACGAATAGGAAGAGAGGAAAGCGATTGGTTCCCAATGAATGTCGGTTTGCGGCAGGGGTGCGTGATGTATCCATGGTTGTTTAAGTTGTTTATGGATGGGGTTGTTAGGGAAGTAAATGCAATAGTTTTGGAGAGAGAGGCAAGTATGCAGTTTGTTGTGGATGAGAGGGCTTAGGAAGTGAGTCAGTTGTTGTTCGCTGATGGTAAAGCGCTGGTGGCTGATTCGGGTGAGAAACTGTAGAAGTTGGTGACTGAGTCTGGTAAAGTGTGTGAAAGAAGAAAGCTGAGAGTAAGTGACAATAAGAGCAAGGTTATTAGGTACAGTAGGGTTGAGGGACAACTCAATTGGGAGGGAAGTTTGAATAAAAGAAAAACTGGAGGAAGTGAAGTGTTTTAGATATCTGGGAGTGGATTTGGCAGCGGATGGAACCATGGAAGCGGAAGTGGATCATAGGGTGGGGGAGGGGGCGAAAATTCTGGGAGCCTTGAAGAATGTGTGGAAGTCGAGAACATTATCTTGGAGAGCAAAAATGGGTACGTTTGAAGGAAAAGTGGTTCCAACAATGTTATATGGTTGCGAGGCGTGGCCTATAGATAGATTTGTGCGGAGGAGGGTGGATGTGCTGGAAATGAGATGTTTGAGGACAATGTGTGGTGTGAGGTGGTTTGATTGAGTAAATAATAATAGGGTAAGAGAGATGTGTGGTAATAAAAAAAAAAAGTGTGGTTGAGAGAGCAGGAGAGGGTGTATTGAAATGGTTTGGTCACATGGAGAGAATGAGTGAGGAAAGATTGACCAAGAGGATATATGTGTCAGAGGAGGAGGGAACGAAGAGAAGTGGGAGACCAAATTGGAGGTGGAAAGATGGAGTGAAAAAGATTTTGAGCGATCGGGGCCTGAACATACAGGAGGGTGAAAGGCGGGCAAGGAATAGAGTGAATTGGAACGATGTGGGATACCGGGGTCGACGTGCTGTCAATGGATTGAACCAGGGCATGTGAAGCGTCTGGGGTAAACCATGGAAAGTTTTGTGAGGCCTGGATGTGGAAAGGGAGCTGTGGTTTCGGTGCATTATACATGACAGCTAGTGACTTTAGTGTTAACGAATGTGGCCTTTGTTGTCTTTTCCTAGCGCTACCTCGCGCACATGCGGGGGGAAGGGGTTGATATTTCATGTGTGGCGAGTTGGCGACGAAAATAGATGAAGGCAGAAAGTATGAATATGTACATGTGTATATACGTATGTGTATGTGTATGTACATGCATGTATACGTTGAAATGTATAGGTATGTATATGTAGGTGTGTGGGCGGGAGGGTTGGGCCATCCTTTCGTCTGTTTCCTTGCGCTACCTCTTTAACGCGGGAGGCAGCGACTAAGTATAATGAAATTTAAAAATCATATATATATATATATATATATATATATATATATATGTGTGTGTGTGTGTGTGTGTGTGTGTGTGTGTGTGTGAATTAACATTTCTTTTCACACATTACAAAACTGTCGGAAGATCTGGCACACCAAAATACAGAATACCGAAAAAAAAAATTTTTGTTTGAAACATTGAAAAAAATTATGAAGTTTTTGAGAGCACCAAATTTTAACGACACGGAAAAAACTTTCAACCAATGTACAAAAAAATGACCTCTTGAAGATGTGTCATGTCTTATGTATAGTTCATCTACTTCATCTGTTTCACAGGTGGATACATATCTAAATTGTTTTAGAATCAATTTAAAAGATTCCCTCTATATAAACACCCCCCTCCCCCCCTACCTCCAGTATATGATTATTGTTGCCTATACACGTATTCCTCTCTCATAATAACCGGGCTTGGCCTAATTGTCCAGCAAGTGTAATTAGTAGTTTGACAGTTAAGGCGGTGAAATTTGCAAATGTAATGAGGGCGGCACAGTTTGAGAGATTGTCGTTGGCTTAATCAGTTCTATATGTTAAACCTGACCCAAGGGTCGGTCTGGCCCTGTGTGATTCTGTATGTATTTACTCATGTGACATGACACACACACACACACACACACACACACACACACACACACACACACACACACACACATACATACACACATACACACACACACACACACACACACACACACACACACACACACACATACACACACACATACACACACACACACACACACACACACACACATACACACACACACACACACATACACACACACATATATATAAATTCATATATTTTGTAGTCTAGGAACATTCTCTCCACCATATGCTACGAATGTATTCCATCTTTATCCCATAAATTCTCACGTTTTATGATAAAGCAAATATAAAAATCTCTCAAAGATATGAAAAGTAACGCAAGACTTTATATGACCCCACAAAAAATGTATATTAAATCATCTTTACTATCTTTTGCAACCGAGGAAAGTTGTGGTCACCTAATTTTGAAATTCATATAATAAAAACTACATACAAAAATCATATAAAAACTACATCCCAATCAGGATATATCTGTTCTTATAATATTGCCAAGACTCAAAGAACATATATAATTTTTCGGTTCATGAGTGGATGTATGAGATGAGATGGTCAGCAATATATAACATTATATAACTTACCTGAACAGCAAATGAAAACATCAGGAGAACTGCATCAAAAATAACAATAAAATCATCATGGATCAACAATGATAACAACAAGAACAAAGACTATTCAAAATAAGATTATACAAACAAATACACTTTTACAAACAAAAGTAAAACAAGAAAAAATAATTATCAAAATACTACCAGAAAGCAGAAAAAGAGGCAATCTCAAATTAATTATTAGAAGAATACCAGAAAGCAGAAAAATGAGGCAATTACAAAAAAATCATCCATGAGAAGATATGAAGTAGATAAAAGACAGAGGAAGAGGTAGTAAGGAAAGAGGCAGGAAGGAAACATTCAAAAAAAAGAACAAAATAATACAGGGAAGGAATAAGGGACACCAGAGGATGAAGACATGGGTGTCTGCCATCATGGGCTTTGGAGGTGACCTCTAGGTATGTTTTCTCCCAACTTTTCCTACAAAAAATTAACGAAATATTTCCCTCACTCTGGGAGAACCTTTCCATCATTCCCTAGGTTTACTCAACTCTTTTCAATCGGTGCGACATCCGCTCCTGGGAATCGCCAGACAAGTTAAATATGAAGGGCGTTGAACACGACGGTACGACCCTTGAGCACGACGGTACGACCCTTGAGCACGACGGTTCGACCCTTGAGCACGACGGTACGACCCTTGAGCACGACGGTACGACCCTTGAACACGACGGTACGACCCTTGAGCACGACGGTGCAACCCTTGAGCACGACGGTACGAACCTTGAACACGACGGTACGACCGTTGAGCACGACGGTGCGACCGTTGAGCACGACGGTACGAACAATGAGCACGAAGGTGCAACCCTTGAGCACGACGGTACGACCCTTGAGCACAACGGTACGAACCTTGAGCACGACGGTGCAACCCTTGAGCACGACGGTACGACCCTTAAGCACGACGGTACGACCGTTGCGCACGATGGTACGACCCTTGAGCACGACGGTACGAACCTTGAGCACGACGGTGCACCCCTTGAGCACGACGGTACGAACCTTGAGCACGACGGTACGACCCTTGAGCACGACGGTACGACCCTTGAGCACGACGGTGCAACCCTTGAGCACGACGGTACGAACCTTGAGCACGACGGTACGACCGTTGCGCACGACGGTACGACCCTTGAGCACGACGGTACGACCCTTGAGCATGACGGTACGACCCTTGAGCACGACAATACGACCTTTGGGCACGACGGTACGACTCTTGAGCACGACGGTACGACCCTTGAACACGACGGCACGACCTTTGAGCACGACGGTACGACTCTTGAGCACGACGGTACGACCCTTGAACACGATGGTACGATCCTTGAGCACGACGGTACGACCTTGAACACGACGGCAAGACCCTTGGGCACGACGGTACGTCCCTTGGGCACGACGGTACGACCTTGAACACGACGGCAAGACCCTTGAACACGACGGTACGTCCCTTGGGCACGACGGTACGACCCTTGGGCACGACGGTACGACCCTTGAGCACGACGGTACGACCCTTGAACACGACGGTACGACCCTTGGGCACGACGGTACGACCCTTGAGCACGACGGTACGACCCTTGAACCGAGGATAATTCAACCTAACTTACTCTATAATAACTAAACATAGCTCAAGGAACATAGCAAAACTAAGCCAGTATAGCATAACCTAACTAAACCCAATCAAACCTAGCCAAACGTACTTCAATTATCCAGCATAACATAGCAAATATATGACCTAACCTAACCTATCACAGCATGGTATTCTTTGAACACAAAACCTACCATAACCTAACATAGTATGAACTCCTTTTGAATGTAAAAGTTATCTTAAAACAACCTTGAACGGTAAACTTAACCTAGCACAGCGCTAAACCTAAGCTAACCTAGCAGAACGCGTCTCTCTGAATACATAGCCTCACCCAGACTAAGACAAAGTGCAATACGAATCCAAATAATGAATAAATAAATAAATAAATGATTGAATAAATAAATAAATAAATACGATGATTTACCTGTCATAAATCAGCACAAGCAATGTTAACGTATCCCAATTTCCCACAACTTACAACACAGAAAAAAATAAACACCCCCACTAACCCCTCCCCCCCACCCCCCCCACCACAACCCCCCCCCCACTAACCCCTCCCCCACCCCCCCACCACAACCCCCCCCAACCCAGGATATGCTAATGAATCGTCACTTCAGGATATATATATATATATATTTTTTTTTTTTTTGGCTTTGTCCCTGTCTCCCGCGTTAACGAGGTAGCGCAAGGAAACAGACGAAAAAATGGCCCAACCCGCCCACATACACATGTATATACATACACGTCCACACACGCAAATATACATACCTATACATCTCAATGTACACATATATATACACACACAGACATATACATATATATACATATGTACATAATTCATACTGTCTGCCTTTATTTATTCCCATCGCCACCTCGCCACACATGGAATAACATCCCTCTCCCCCCTCATGTGTGCGAGGTAGCGCTAGGAAAAGACAACAAAGGCCCCATTCGTTCACACTCAGTCTCTAGCCGTCATGTAATAATGCACCGAAACCACAGCTCCCTTTCCACATCCAGGCCCCACAGAACTTTCCATGGTTTACCCCTGACGCTTCACATACCCTGGTTCAATCCACTGACAGCACGTCGACCCCGGTATACCACATCGTTCCAATTCACTCTATTCCTTGCACGCCTTTCACCCTCCTACATGTTCAGGCCCCGATCACTGAAAATCTTTTTCACTCCATCTTTCCACCTCCAATTTAGTCTCCTACTTCTCCTCGTTCCCTCCACCTCCGACACATATATCCTCTTGGTCAATCTTTCCTCACTCATTCTCTCCATGTGACCAAACCACTTCAAAACACCCTCTTCTGCTCTCTCAACCACGCTCTTTTTATTACCACACATCTCTCTTACCCTTACGTTACTTACTCGATCAAACCACCTCACACCACACATTGTCCTCAAGCATCTCATTTCCAGCACATCCACCCTCCTCCGCACAACTCTATACATAGCCCACGCCTCGCAACCATATAACATTATTGGAACCACTATTCCTTCAAACATATCCAGTTTTGCTATCGGAGATAATGTTCTCGACTTACACACATTCTTCAAGGCTCCCAGAATTTTCGCCCCCTTCCCCACCGTATGATTCCCTTCCGCTTCCATGGTTCCATCCGCTGCCAAATCCACTCCCAGATATCTAAAACACTTCACTTCCTCCAGTTTTTCTCCATTCAAACTTACCTCCCAATTGACTTGACCCTCAACCCTACTGTACCTAATAACCTTGCTCTTATTCACATTTACTCTTAACTTTCTTCTTTCACACACTTTACCAAACTCAGTCACCAGCTTCTGCAGTTTCTCACATGAATCAGCCACCAGCGCTGTATCATCAGCGAACAACTGACTCACTTCCCAAGCTCTCTCATCCACAATAGACTTGCAGACTTGTGGGGCCTGGATGTGGAAAGGGAGCTGTGGTTTCGGGTATTATTGCATGACAACTAGAGACTGAGTGTGAATGAATGGGGCCTTTGTTGTCTTTTCCTAGCGCTACCTCGCACACATGAGGAGGGAGGAGGATGTTATTCCATGTGTGGCGAGGTGGCGATGGGAATGAATAAAGGCAGACAGTGTGAATTGTGTGCATGTGTATATATGTATATGTCTGTGTGTGTATATATATGTATTGAGATGTATGGGTATGTATATTTGCGTGTGTGGACGTATGTATATACATGTGTATGGGGGTGGGTTGGGCCATTTCTTTCGTCTCTTTCCTTGCGCTACCTCGCAAGCGCGGCAGACAGCGACAAAGCAAAATAATAATATAAATAAATGAAATTAATAAATGGCTTTATTATCAACAATAGATGGCTTTACTATCAACAGTAAATGGCTTTATTATCAATAATAAATGGCTTCATTATCAATAATAAATGGCTTTATTATCAATAATAAATGGCTTTATAATCAACAATAAATGCCATTATCATCAATAATAAATGGCTTTATCATCAACAATAAATAGTTTTATTATCAAAAATAAATGCTTTTATTATCAATAATAAAAGGCTTTTTTTATCAATAATGGCTTTATTATCAAGAATAAATGGCTTTATCATCAATAATAAATGGATTCATTATCAATAATAAAAGGCTTTATTATCAATAATAGACGGTTTTATCAATAATAAAAGGCTTCATTATCAATAATCAATGGCTTTATTATCAATAAATGGCTTTATCAATAATAAATGGCTTAATTATCAAGGGTATAGACGGGGTAAGGGGGTCTTTCTCACCATCATCATCATCATTTATCATTGTTATTACCATTATGATCATTATACACATGTATCACCATTATCATTATCATTTATCATTGTTATTACCATTATGATCATTATACACATGTATCACCATTATCATTATTACCATTATGATCATTATACACATGTATCACCATTATCATTATCATTTATCATTGTTATTACCATTATGATCATTATACACATGTATCATCATTATCATTATTACCATTATGATCATTATACACATGTATCATCATTATCATTATTACCATTATGATCATTATACACATGTATCATCATTATCATTATTACCATTATGATCATTATACACATGTATCATCATGATCATTATTACCATTATGATCAATATACACATGTATCATCATTATCATTATTACCATTATGATCATTATACACATGTATCACCATTATCATTATCATTTATCATTGTTATTACCATTATGATCATTATACACATGTATCACCATTATCATTATTACCATTATGATCATTATACACATGTATCACCATTATCATTATCATTTATCATTGTTATTACCATTATGATCATTATACACATGTATCACCATTATCATTATCATTTATCATTGTTATTATCATTATGATCATTATACACATGTATCACCATTATCATTATCATTTATCATTGTTATCATCATTATGATCATTATACACATGTATCACCATTATCATTATTACCATTATGATCATTATACACATGTATCACCATTATCATTATCATTTATCATTATGATCATTATACACATGTATCATCATTATCATTATTACCATTATGATCATTATACACATGTATCACCATTATCATTATTATCATTATGATCAATATACACATGTATACACCATTTATCATATCATTTATCATTATTACCATAATGATCATTATACAACATGTATCATCATTATCATTATACCATTATGATCATTATACACATGTATCATCATTATCATTATTACCATTATGATCATTATACACATGTATCATCATTATCATTATTACCATTATGATCATTATACACATGTATCACCATTATCATTATTATTTATCATTGTTATCACCATTATGATCATTATACACATGTATCATCATTATCATTATTACCATTATGATCATTATACACATGTATGATCATTATCATTATTACCATTATGATCATTATACACATGTATGATCATTATCATTATTACCATTATGATCATTATACACATGTATCACCATTATCATTATTACCATTATGATCATTATACACATGTATCACCATTATCATTATTATTTATCATTGTTATCACCATTATGATCATTATACACATGTATCATCATTATCATTATTACCATTATGATCATTATACACATGTATCACCATTATCATTATTATTCATCATTGTTATTACCATTATGATCATTATACACATGTATCATCATTATCATTATTACCATTATGATCATTATACACATGTATCATCATTATCATTATCATTTATCATTGTTATTACCATTATGATCATTATACACATGTATCATCATTATCATTATTACCATTATGATCATTATACGCATGTATCATCATTATCATTATCATTTATCATTGTTATTACCATTATGATCATTATACACATGTATCATCATTATCATTATTACCATTATGATCATTATACACATGTATCATCATTATCATTATTACCATTATGATCATTATACACATGTATCACCATTATCAATATTACCATTATGATCATTATACACATGTATCACCATTATCATTATTATTTATCATTGTTATCACCATTATGATCATTATACACATGTATCATCATTATCATTATTACCATTATGATCACTATACACATGTATCATCATTATCATTATTACCATTATGATCATTATACACATGTATGATCATTATCATTATTACCATTATGATCATTATACACATGTATCACCATTATCATTATTACCATTATGATCATTATACACATGTATCATCATTATCATTATCATTTATCATTGTTATTACCATTATGATCATTATACACATGTATCATCATTATCATTATTACCATTATGATCATTATTCACATGTATCACCATTATCATTATTATTCATCATTGTTATTACCATTATGATCATTATACACATGTATCATCATTATCATTATTACCATTATGATCATTATACACATGTATCATCATTATCATTATCATTTATCATTGTTATTACCATTATGATCATTATACACATGTATCATCATCATTATTACCATTATGATCATTATACGCATGTATCATCATTATCATTATCATTTATCATTGTTATTACCATTATGATCATTATACACATGTATCATCATTATCATTATTACCATTATGATCATTATACACATGTATCATCATTATCATTATTACCATTATGATCATTATACACATGTATCATCATTATCATTATTACCATTATGATCATTATACACATGTATCACCATTATCATTATCATTTATCATTGTTATTACCATTATGATCATTATATACATGTATCATCATTATCATTATTACCATTATGATCATTATACACATGTATCATCATTATCATTATCACCATTATGATCATTATACACATGTATCATCATTATCATTATTACCATTATGATCATTATACACATGTATCACCATTATCATTACCATTTATCATTGTTATTACCATTATGATCATTATACACATGTATCATCATTATCATTATTACCATTATGATAATTATACGCATGTATCATCATTATGATTATCATTATCATTGTTCATTATCATTATTATCTATCATTGTTACCATCATGGTCATTATACACGTGTATTATCATTATTACCATTATGATCATTATACACATGTATGATCATTATCATTATTACCATTATGATCATTATACACATGTATCATCATTATCATTATTATCTATCATTGTTACCATCATGGTCATTATACACGTGTATTATCATTATTACCATTATGATCATTATACACATGTATCATCATTATCATTATCATTTATCATTGTTATTACCATTATGATCATTATACACATGTATCATCATTATCATTATTACCATTATGATCATTATACACATGTATCATCATTATCATTATCATTTATCATTGTTATTACCATTATGATCATTATACACATGTATCATCATTATCATTATTACCATTATGATCATTATACACATGTATCATCATTATCATTATTATCTATCATTGTTACCATCATGGTCATTATACACGTGTATTATCATTATTACCATTATGATCACTATACACATGTATCATCATTATCATTATTACCATTATGATCATTATACACATGTATCATCATTATCATTATTACCATTATGATCATTATACACATGTATCATCATTATCATTATTACCATTATGATCATTATACACATGTATCATCATTATCATTATTATCTATCATTGTTACCATCATGGTCATTATACACGTGTATTATCATTATTACCATTATGATCATCATTATTACCCCAAGGATCATTTGTGAAAGGGTTTCTGGGATCATACCCCCCCCCCCACCCCTCCCCCATATATATATACAGGGGGTCTTACAGCTCCAAAGCTGCGCTACAGTCAGTAGATGGGAAAGGACGGAGCCCAGCAGCACCCCAAAATACAATTCTAGCTTCAATATAGGAAAATATATGATATATATAAAAAAATATGAAATATAGGAAAAAATATGAAATATACGAAAATATATGAAATATAGGAAAATACATGAAATATAGGAAAATATATGAAATATAAATAATATAGGAAATATAGGAAAGAAATAAAAAAAGCATGAGAGACTGAGTGCAGAATGGAAAAATGTGAGAGCAAATAACGTAAGGATGGGGAGGAATGGGATGTATTTAGGGAAGCAGTGATGGCTTGTGCAAAAGATGCTTGTGGCATGAAAAAGGTGGGAGATGGGCAGATTAGAAAGGGTAGTGAGTGGTGGGATAAAGAAGTAAGATTGTTTATGAAAGAGAAAGAGGCGTTTGAACGATTTTTGCAGAGAAGTAGTGCGAATGATTGGGAGATGTATAAAAGAAAGAGGCAGGAGGTCAAGAGAAAGGTGCAAGAGGTGAAAAAGAGGGCAAATGAGAGTTCGGGTGAGAGAGTATCATTAAATTTTAGGGAAAATAAAAAGATGTTTTGGAAGGAGGTAAATCAAGTGCGTAAGACAAGGGAGCAAATGAGAACATCGGTGAAGGGGGCTAATAGGGACGTAATAACAAGTAGTGGTGAAGTGAGGAGATGGAATGAGTATTTTGAAGGTTTGTTGAATGTGTTTGATGATAGAGTGGCAGATATAGGTTGTTTTGGTCGAGGTGGTGTCCGAAGTGAGAGGGTCAGGGAGAATGGTTTGGTAAACAGAGTCGGGGTAGTGAAAAACTTGCGGAAGATGAAAGCCGGCAAGGCAGCGGGTTTGGACGGTAGTGCAGTGGAATTCATTAAAAAAGGGGGTGACTGTATTGTTGACTGGTTGGTAAGGTTATCTAATATATGTATGATTCATGGTGAGGTGCCTGAGGATTGGCGGGATGCTTCCATAGTGCCATTGTACAAAGGCAAAGGGGATAAGTTTGTATAAGTTTGTTGAGTATTCCTGGTAAATTATATGGGAGGGTATTGATTGAGAGGGTGAAGGCATGTACAGAGCATCAGACTGGGGAGGAGCAGTGTGGTTTCATAAGTGGGTGAGGATGTGTGGATCAGGTGTTTGCTTTGAAGAATGTATGCGAGAAATACTTAGAAAAGCAAATGGATTTGTATGTAGCACTTATGGATCTGGAGAAGGCATATGATAGAGCTGATACAGATGCTCTGTGGAAGGTATTAAGAATATATGGTGTGGGAGGCAAGTTGCTAGAAGCAGTGAAAAGTTTTTATTAAGGATGTAAGGCATATGTACGAGTAAGAAGAGAGGAAAGTGATTGGTTCTCAGTGAATGTAGGTCTGCGGCAGGGGTGTGTGATGTCTCCGTGGCTGTTTAATTTGTTTACAGATGCGGTTGTTAAGGAGGTGAAAGCAAGAGTTTTGGAGAGAGGGCCAAGTATGCAGTCTGTTCTGGATGAGAGGGCTTGGGAAGTGGGTCAGTTGTTGTTCGCTGATCATACAGGGCTGGTGGCTGATTCGGGTGAGAAACTGCAGAAGCAGGTGACTGAGTTTGGTAAAGTGTGTGAAAGAAGAAAGTTGAGAGTAAATGAAAATAAGAGAAAGGTTATTAGGTTCAGTAGGGTTGAGGGACAAGTCAACTGGGAGGTAAGTTTGAATGGAGAAAAACTGGAGGAAGTGAAGTGTTTTAGTTGTCTGGGAGTGGATTTGGCAGCGGATGGAACCATGGACGCGGAAGTGAATCATAGGGTGGGGGAGGGGGCGAAAATTCTGGGAGCCTTGAAGAATGTGTGGAAGTCGAGAACATTATCTCGGAAAGCAAATATAGGTATGTTTGAAGGAATAGTGGTTCCAACAATGTTATATGGTTGCGAGGCGTGGGCTATGGATAGAGTTGTGCGCAGGAGGGTGGATGTGCTGGAAATGAGATGTTTAAGGACAATATGTGGTGTGAGGTGGTTTGATCGAGTAAGTAATGTAAGGGTCAGAGAGATGTGTGGTAATAAAAAGAATGTGGTTGAGAGAGCAAAAGAGGGTGTTTTGAAATGGTTTGGTCACATGGAGAGAATGGGTGAGGAAAGATTGACCAAGAGGATATATGTGTCAGAGATGGAGGGAACGAGGAGAAGTGGGAGACCAAATTGGAGGTGGAAGGATGGAGTGAAAAAGATTTTGAGTGATCGGGGCCTGAACATACAGGAAGGTGAAAGTCGTGCAAGGAATAGAGTGAATTGGAACGATGTGGTATACCGGGGTCGACGTGCTGTCAATGGATTGAACCAGGACATGTGAAGCGTCTGCGGTAAACCATGGAAAGTTCTTTGGGGCCTGGATGTGGAAAGGGAGCTGTGGTTTCGGTGCATTATTACATGACAGCTAGAGACTGAGTGTGAGCATTCGAATGTGGCTTTTGTTGTCTTTTCCTAACGCTACCTCGCGCGCGGGGGGGGGGGGGGGGGGGGGGGGTCATTTCATGTGTGGCGGGGCGGCGACGAAAGTGGATGCAATTTTATATGTATATGTCTCTGTGTGTATATTGTGTGTGGATTGAATCAGGGCATGTGAAGCGTCTGGGGTAAACCATGGAAAGTTGTGTGGGGCCTGGATGTGGAAAGGGAGCTGTGGTTTCGGGCATTATTGCATGACAGCTAGAGACTGAGTGTGAACGAATGGAGCCTTTGTTGTCTTTTCCTAGCGCTACCCCGCACACATGAGGGGGGAGGGGGATGGTATTCCATGTGTGGCGAGGTGGCGATGGGAATGAATAAAGGCAGACAGTGTGAATTGTGTGCATGGGTATATATGTATGTGTCTGTGTGTGTATATATATATGTACATTGAGATGTATAGGTATGTATATTTGCGTGTGTGGACGTGTGTGTATATACATGTGTATGTGGGTGGGTTGGGCCATTCTTTCGTCTGTTTCCTTGCGCTACCTCGCTAACGCGGGAGACAGCGACAAAGTATAATAAATAAAACAAATGTAAATATAAAATAAGAAAATATACAAAATATAAGAGGACCCGGGTTCGAGCCTTTTCGTGGCAAGAATGGGGGGCGCTGCCCCCCCAATTTGACGAGAGAGAGAGAGAGAGAGAGAGAGAGAGAGAGAGAGAGAGAGAGAGAGAGAGAGAGAGAGAGAGAGAGAAGGCGTGTGAGACGGGTCGGGGATGTATCTTGGTCTGTCTATCTCGCGGGAACACGAGGATATGGCCATTGTCTCTCTGGAGACTGACAGCTGGAGCGGTGATACACCCTTCCCCCACACCCCCCTGAGACAGGCGGGAGAGACAGACAGAGAGACAGACAAGTGGTGGGCCCCTGCGGCAGGCGGGAGAGACAGACAGAGAGACAGACAGAGGGAGAGACAGACAGAGTGGTGGGCAATGTTGAATGTGTTGGTTCGTGTATTTTCCCCCAAGATAATCTCTCCATTAAATACCACATGCCACACCCCTGCCCAGGAGGACATGATACACATACACACACACACACACACATACACAAACACACACATACACAGATACACACACACATACACACATAAGCAGACACACACACATACACACACACACACATACACACGCACACACACACACACACACACACACACACATATATATACATACATATATATATATATTTATATATATATATATATATATATATATATATATATATATATATATATATATATATATATACATATGTTTCATACTATTCACCATTTCCCGCGTTAGCGAAGAAGCATTAAGAAGAGCGGACTGAGCCTTTGAGGGAATATCCTCACTTGGCCCCCTTCTCTGTTCCTTCTTTCGGAAAATCAAAATCGAGAGGGGAGAATATTTTTTTTTTTTTTTTTGCTTTGTCGCTGTCTCCCGCGTTTGCGAGGTAGCGCAAGAAAACAGACGAAAGAAATGGCCCAACCCACCCCCATACACATGTATATACATACGTCCACACACGCAAATATACATACCTACACAGCTTTCCATGGTTTACCCCAGACGCTTCACATGCCCTGATTCAATCCACTGACAGCACGTCAACCCGGTATACCACATCGATCCAATTCACTCTATTCCTTGCCCTCCTTTCACCCTCCTGCATTTTCAGGCACCGATCACACAAAATCTGTTTCATTCCATCTTTCCACCTCCAATTTGGTCTCCCACTTCTCCTCGTTCCCTCCACCTCTGACACATATATCCTCTTGGTCAATCTTTCCTTTCTCATTCTCTCCATGTGCCCTAACCATTTCAAAACACCCTCTTCTGCTCTCTCAACCACGCTCTTTTTATTTCCACACATCTCTCTTACCCTTACGTTACTTACTCGATCAAACCACCTCACACCACACATTGTCCTCAAACATCTCATTTCCAGCACATCCATCCTCCTGCGCACAACTCTATCCATAGCCCACGCCTTGCAACCATACAACATTGTTGGAACCACTATTCCTTCAAACATACCCATTTTTGCTTTCCGAGATAATGTTCTCGACTTCCACACATTATTCAAGGCTCCCAGAATTTTCGCCCCCTCCCCCACCCTATGATCCACTTCCGCTTCCATGGTTCCATCCGCTGCCAGATCCACTCCCAGATATCTAAAACACTTTACTTCCTCCAGTTTTTCTCCATTCAAACTTACCTCCCAATTGACTTGACCCTCAACCCTAATGTACCTAATAACCTTGCTCTTATTCACATTTACTCTTAACTTTCTTCTTTCACACACTTTACCAAACTCAGTCACCAACTTCTGCAGTTTCTCACATGAATCAGCCACCAGCGCTGTATCATCAGCGAACAACAACTGACTCACTTCCCAAGCTCTCTCATCCACAACACACTTCATACTTGCCCCTCTTTCCAAAACTCTTACATTCACCTCCCTAACAACCCCTTCCATAAACAAATTAAACAACCATGGAGACATCACACACCCCTGCCGCAAACCTACATTCACTGAGAACCAATTACTTTCCTCTCTTCCTACACGTACACATGCCTTACATCCTCGATAAAAACTTTTCACTGCTTCTAACAACTTGCCTCCTACACCATATATTCTTAATACCTTCCACAGACCATCTCTATTAACTCTATCATATGCCTTCTCCAGATCCATAAATGCTACACACAAATCCATTTGCTTTTCTAAGCATTTCTCACATACATTCTTCAAAGCAAACACCTGATCCACACATCCTCTACCACTTCTGAAACCACACTGCTCTTCCCCAATCTGATGTTCTGTACATACCTTCACCCTCTCAATCAATACACTCCCATATAATTTACCAGGAATACTCAACAAACTTATACCTCTGTAATTTGAGCACTCACTCTTATCCCCTTTGCCTTTGTACAATGGCACTATGCACGCATTCCGCCAATCCTCAGGCACCTCACCATGAGTCATACATACATTAAATAACCTTACCAACCACTCAACAATACAGTCACCCCCTTTTTTAATAAATTACACTGCAATACCATCCAAACCTGCTGCCTTGCCGGCTTTCATCTTCCGCAAAGCTTTTACTACCTCTTCTCTGTTTACCAAATCATTTTCCCTAACCCTCTCACTTTGGACACCACCTCGACCAAAACACCCTATATCTGCCACTCTATCATCAAACACATTCAACAAACCTTCAAAATACTCACTCCATCTCATTCTCATATCACCACTACTTGTTATCACCTCCCCATTTGCGCCCTTCACTGAAGTTCCCATTTGCTCCCTTGTCTTACGCACTTTATTTACCTGCTTCCAGAACATCTTTTTATTCTCCCTAAAACTTAATGATACTATATATATATATATATATATATATATATATATATATATATATATATATATATATATATATATATATATATATAAATATATATATATTTTCTTTCTTTCTTTTAAACTATTCGCCATTTCCCGCGTTAGCGAGGTAGCGCTAAGAACAGAGGACTGGGCCTTTTTTGGAATATCCTCAACTGGCCCCCTCTGTTCCTTCTTTTGGAAAATTTAAAAAAAAAAAAAATGAGAGGGGAGGATTTCCAGCCCCCCACTCCCTCCCCTTTTAGTCGCCTTCTACGACACGCAGGGAATACGTGGGAAGTATTCTTAATCCCCTATCCCCTATATATATATATATATATATATATATATATATATATATATATATATATATATATATATATATATGGTTGTTTAATTTGATTATGGATGGGGTTGTTAGGGAGGTAAATGCAAGAGTTTTGGAAAGAGGGGCAAGTATGAAGTCTGTTGGGGATGAGAGAGCTTGGGAAGTGAGTCAGTTGTTGTTCGCTGATGATACAGCGCTGGTGGCTGATTCATGTGAGAAACTGCAGAAGCTGGTGACTGAGTTTGGTAAAGTGTGTGAAAGAAGAAAGTTAAGAGTAAATGTGAATAAGAGCAAGGTTATTAGTATCAGGTACAGTAGGGTTGAGGGTCAAGTCAATTGGGAGGTAAGTTTGAATGGAGAAAAACTGGAGGAAGTAAAGTGTTTTAGATATCTGGGAGTGGATCTGGCAGCGGATGGAACCATGGAAGCGGAAGTGGATCATAGGGTGGGGGAGTGGGCGAAAATCCTGGGAGCCTTGAAGAATGTGTGGAAGTCGAGAACATTATCTCGGAAAGCAAAAATGGGTATGTTTGAAGGAGTAGTGGTTCCAACAATGTTGTATGGTTGCGAGGCGTGGGCTATGGATAGAGTTGTGCGCAGGAGGATGGATGTGCTGGAAATGAGAAGTTTGAGGACAATGTGTGGTGTGAGGTGGTTTGATCGAGTAAGTAACGTAAGGGTAAGAGAGATGTGTGGAAATAAAAAGAGCGTGGTTGAGAGAGCAGAAGAGGGTGTTTTGAAATGGTTTGGGCACATGGACAGAATGAGTGAGGAAAGATTGACCAAGAGGATGTATGTGTCAGAAGTGGAGGGAACGAGGAGAAGTGGGAGACCAAATTAGAGGTGGAAAGATGGAGTGAAAAAGATTTTGTGTGATCGGGGCCTGAACATGCAGGAGGGTGAAAGGAGGCCAAGGAATAGAGTGAATTGGATCGATGTGGTATACCGGGGTTGACGTGCTGTCAGTGGATTGAACCAGGGCATGTGAAGCGTCTGGAGTAAACCATGGAAAGCTGTGTAGGTATGTATATTTGCATGTGTGGACGTATGTATAAACATGTGTATGGGGGTGGGTTGGGCCATTTCTTTCGTCTGTTTCCTTGCGCTACCTCGCAAACGCGGGAGACAGCGACAAAGCAAAAATATATATATATATATATATATATATATATATATATATATATATATATATATATATATATATATATATTCCTATGAGTCCACGGGGAAAAATGAAACACGAAAAGTTCCCAAGTGCACTTTCGTGTAATAATCACATCATCAGGGGAGACACAAGAGAGAAATATAACAGTCAGTTGATATACATCGAAGAGACGAAGCTACGACGCCATACACGTCCTAGCTTCGTCTCTTCGATGTATATCAACTGACTGTTATATTTCTCTCTTGTGTCTCCCCTGATGATGTGATTATTACACGGAAGTGCACTTGGGAACTTTTCGTGTTTCAATTTTCCCCGTGGACTCGTAGGAATATCTTGATCACGCGCAAAATTGTGATACTTTCCAGTATATATAAACATATATATATATATATATATATATATATATATATATATATATATATATATATATATATATATATATATATATATATACATATATATATATATATATATATATATATATATATATATATATATATATATATATATATATATATATATATTCTTTCTCTTTTTTTTTTTTGCCGCTGTCTCCCGCGTTTGCAAGGTAGCGCAAGGAAACAGACGAAAGAAATGGCCCAACCCACCCCCATACACATGCCTTGATTCAATCCACTGACAGTAGGTCAACCCCGGTATACCACATCGCTCCAATTCACTCTATTCTTTGCCCTCCTTTCACCCTCCAGCATGTTCAGGCCCCGATCACACAAAATCTTTTTCACTCCATCTTTCCACCTCCAATTTGGTCTCCCTCTTCTCCTCGTTCCCTCCACCTCCGACACATATATCCTCTTGGTCAATCTTTCCTCACTCATTCTCTCCATGTGACCAAACCATTTCAAAACACCCTCTTCTGCTCTCTCAACCACGCTCTTTTTATTTCCACACATCTCTCTTACCCTTACGTTACTTACTCGATCAAACCACCTCACACCACACATTGTCCTCAAACATCTCATTTCCAGCACATCCATCCTCCTGCGCACAACTCTATCCATAGTCCACGCCTCGCAACCATACAACATTGTTGGAACCACTATTCCTTCAAACATACCCATATTTGCTTTCCGAGATAATGTTCTCGACTTCCACACATTCTTCAAGGCTCCCAGAATTATCGCCCCCTCCCCCACCCTATGATCCACTTCCGCTTCCATGGTTCCATCCGCTGCCAGATCCACTCCCAGATATCTAAAACACTTCACTTCCTCCAGTTTTTCTCCATTCAAACTCACCTCCCAATTGAATTGACCCTATATATATATATATATATATATATATATATATATATATATATATATATATATATATATATATATATATATATATTATATATATATATTGCTTTGTCGCTGTCTCCCGCGTTTGCGAGGTAGCGCAAGGAAACAGACGAAAGGAATGGCCCAACCCACCCCCATACACATGTATATACATACGTCCACACACGCAAATATACATACCTACACAGCTTTCCATGGTTTACCCCAGACGCTTCACATGCCCTGATTCAATCCACTGACAGCACGTCAACCCCGGTATACCACATCGTTCCAATTCACTCTATTCCTTGCCCTCCTTTCACCCTCCTGCATGTTCAGGCCCCGATAACACAAAATCTTTTTCACTCCATCTTTCCACCTCCAATTTGGTCTCCCTCTTCTCCTCGTTCCCTCCACCTCCGACACATATATCCTCTTGGTCAATCTTTCCTCACTCATTCTCTCCATGTGCCCAAACCATTTCAAAACACCCTCTTCTGCTCTCTCAACCACGCTCTTTTTATTTCCACACATCTCTCTTATGCCTTCACCCTCTCAATCAATACCCTCCCATATAATTTACCAGGAATACTCAACAAACTTATACATCTGTAATTTGAGCACTCACCTTTGTCCCCTTTGCCTTTGTACAATGGCACTATGCAAGCATTCCGCCAATCCTCAGGCACCTCACCATGAATCATACATACATTAAATAACCTTACCAACCAGTCAACAATACAGTCGCCCACTTTTTCAATAAATTCCACTGCAATACCATCCAAAGCCGCAGCTTGCTGGCTTTCATCTTCCGCAAAGCTTTTACTACCTCTACTCTGTTTACCAAATTATTTTCCTTAACCCTCTCACTTTGCACACCACCTCGACCAAAACACCCTATATCTGCATCAGATTGGGGAAGAGCAGTGTGGTTTCAGAAGTGGTAGAGGATGTGTGGATCAGGTGTTTGATTTGAAGAATGTATGTGAGAAATACTTAGAAAAGCAAATGGATTTCTATGCAGCATTTATGGATCTGGAGAAGGCATATGATAGATTGATAGAGATGCTCTATGGAAGGTATTAAGAATATTTGGTGTGGGAGGCAAGTTGTCAGAAGCAGTGAAAAGTTTTTATCGAGGATGTAGGGCATGTGTACGTGTAGGAAGAGAGGAAAGTGATTGGTTCTCAGTGAATGTAGGTTTGCGGCAGGGGTGTGTGATGTCTCCATGGTTGTTTAATTTGTTTATGGATGGGGTTGTTAGGGAGGTGAATGCAAGAGTTCTGGAAAGAGGGGCAAGTATGCAGTCAACATATGTATATGTCTGTGTGTGTATATATATGTATACGTTGAGATGTATAGGTATGTATATTTGCGTGTGTGGACGTGTATGTATATACATGTGTATGTGGGTGGGTTGGGCCAATCTTTCGGCTGTTTCCTTGCGCTACCTCGCTAACGCGAGAGACAGCGACAAAGCAAAAAAAAAATAAATATAAAATATATATATATATACATAGAGAGAGAGAGAGAGAGAGAGAGAGAGAGAGAGAGAGAGAGAGAGAGAGAGAGAGAGAGAGAGAGAGAGAGAGAGAGAGAGAGAGAATTAAAGATTGAAATGGAGGAGGCTTTTCGTAATATAAGAGAAAAGAAACGTGTCTTTCAAATGGCAATAACGACATATTGGAAGACCCGGATGTTGGACTATTACTATAATAGATTAAGAAGTAAACACAATAATCTACAAATGAAACTGAATTCTAAGTTGGACCATCTTACTGAACACAGCGACTGGACCAAGAACACAAACCCATCTTTTGTGGTAAACCTGTTTAATAAACAACTATATAAAGCTTCCTTGTGTGCATTAGGTTATGGATTAAGTTTTGTATGCTCTAACAGAGAAGCCAGCTGTGTTCATGTCACAAAGTCTTTTTGTAATTTAGAGAAATACAGTAATTAAGTAATGATGAAATCAACATCTGTAAGGGTTTAGTGTATGCCAGTTTGTCAAAACCAGTGGAAGCTAATTGCCCTAAAAGATTCATAAAAGCTATTAACACCTTAAAAAAAGACAAGGATATACATATTACTAAAGCAGATAAGGCTAACACTTGTGATTTTAGACAAAAGTAACTATTTATCTAAAATGAATGATCTTCTAAATGATAACACAACATATTCTAAACTTAGTAAAAATCCCTTAGAAGCAGTTAATTCTCACTTCAATGAAGAAATGAAGTTGTTGTTGAAAGGTAACATTTCTCTTATCAAAAGTTTGTCAACTTTGTCCCCTTCATTGCCATATATGTATGGACTTATCAAAACACATAAACAGAATTTTCCAGCAAGACCTATAGTGAGTTCAGTAGGCTCCATCACATATAAATTGTCAAAATGGTTAGTTTCTTTATTAAGCCCTTTAGTGGGTAAGATATCAAATTCTAATATCATGAACAATGTAGATTTAGTCAACAAGCTAAACAATATCAATGTTAATTTTGATTTCAAACTGGTTAGCTTTGATGTTTCCTCACTTTTCACTAAAGTTCCAGTTGATGACCTTTTAGAATATCTATTTGATGTCTTGGATGATATTCATTAACCTGCTTCAAGGTCTGTTTTCACTGAACTGATAAAATTGTGTGTAAAAGACTGTGTATTTCGATTCAATGGAGATTATTATGCTCAAAAATTTGGTATGGCAATGGGTAACCCTCTTTCACCTGTACTAAGTAATCTTTATATGGAATTTTTTGAATCAAAATTACTAAAGGATATCTTACCTTCTAATGCAATTTGGTTTAGGTATGTAGATGATGTTCTTTGTGTTTGGCCAACAAATGAAAATTTACAAATATTTCTCCCTTACTTAACAATTTAGTACCTTCCATCAAATTTACTGTAGAAAATGAAAATAATGGTATGTTACCATTTTTAGATTGCATAATCCATAGACAAGGAAACAAGTTTAAGTTTAGCATATACAGCAAACCTACCAATGTATGCTCATATATCCATTATTACTCATCTCAACATGACAGAGTTGAATTATCATCATTTCAATCTATGTTCCTTAGGGCATTACGTATTTGCAGTCCAGAGTTTATTGATGATGAGTTTGAGAAGATATATTCAATTGGATCTAAGTTAAAGTACCCTAGATCTTTCATTGATAAATCCCTTAAGTTAGCAAATAAATCATTTCATAGAGTTGAGCCCAAACCTCCCATTGACACCAAGAATATTTTAGTTCTCCCTTTCAATAATAATTTTACTCTACTTCCCGTGTTGCTTAAATCCTTTAATGTAAATGTTGCCTTCAGCAACAATAATACTATAAATAATACCTTACTCAGGAACTCACCAGAAAATTCTCCTGGATGCATCTATAAAGTGCCATGTAGAAATTGTGATAAGTTTTATGTTGGTCAGACTGGTAAGGATCTTTTTGTTAGACTTAAGTAACATAAATATAGTATAAGAACGGGACAAGAATCAAATGCCTTGTTTAATCATGTTAAAAACTATGATCATTGTATTGACTGGAGTAATGCCATCTCAGTTATCAACTCTAACTCTATTACCACGGGAAATATCATTGAATCTTCTATCATTAAATACACAAAGAATAATAACGTTGATATTAGTGAAGACCTACACAAATTGGGTAACTAAATTGTTGATAAAATTTGTAACAATTCACCTTCTTATCCACATAATAAGTTTGATACGCTCGTTGTCTGTCTTGGACAATCGCATTTTTACCAAATGGCGTCCTAGCTACGTCTCTTCGTTGTATATCAACTGACTTATATTTCTCTCTTATGTTCTCCCCTGATGATGTGATTATTACATGAAAATGCACTTGGCTACTTATCGTCTTTCATTTTCCCCGTGGACTCTTAGGAATATATATATATATATATATATATATATATATATATATATATATATATATATATATATATATATATATATATATATCCCTGGGGATAGGGGAGAAAGAACACTTCCCACGCATTCCTCACGTGTCGTAGAAGGCGACTAAAGGGGACGGGGGCGGGGGGCTAGAAACCCTACCCTCCTTGTATTTTAACTTTCTAAACGAGGAAACAGAAGAAGGAGTCACGCGGGGAGTGCTCATCCTCCTCGAAGGCTCAGATTGGGGTGTCTAAATGTGTGTGGATGTAACCAAGATGAGAAAAAAGGAGAGACAGGTAGTATGTTTGAGGAAAGGAACCTGGATGTTTTGGCTCTTGAGTGAAACAAAGCTCAAGGGTTAAGGGGAAGAGTGGTTTGGGAGTGTCTTGGGAGTGAAGTCAGGGGTTAGTGAGAGGACAAGAGCAAGGGAAGGAGTAGCACTACTCCTGAAACAGGAGTGGTAGGAGTACGTGATAGAGTGTAAGAAAGTAAACTCTAGATTGATACGGGTAAAAGTGAAAGTTAATGGAGAGAGATGGGTGATTATTGGTGCATATGCACCTGGACATGAGAAGAAAGATCATGAGAGACAAGTGTTTTGGAAGCAGCTGAATGAGTGTGTTAGTGGTTTTGACGCACGAGACCGGGTTATAGTGATGGGTGATTTGAATGCAAAGGTCAGTAATGTGGCAGTTGAGGGAATAATTGGTATACATGGGGTGTTCAGTGTTGTAAATGGAAATGGTGAGGAGCTTGTAGATTTATGTGCTGAAAAAGGACTGATGATTGGGAATACCTGGTTTAAAAAGCGAGATATACATAAGTATACGTATGTAAGTAGGAGAGATGGCCAGAGAGCGTTATTGGATTACGTGTTAATTGATAGGCGCGCGAAAGAGAGACTTCTGGATGTTAATGTGCTGAGAGGTGCAACTGGAGGGATGTCTGATCATTACCTTGTGGAGGCGAAGGTGAAGATTTGTAGAGGTTTAAAGAAAAGAAGAGAGAATGTTGGGGTGAAGAGAGTGGTGAGAGTAAGTGAGCTTGGGAAGGAGACTTGCGTGAGGAAGTACCAGGAGAGACTGAGTACAGAATGGAAAAAGGTGAGAACAAAGGAGGTAAGGGGAGTGGGGGAGGAATGGGATGTATTTAGGGAATCAGTGATGGCTTGCGCAAAATATGCTTGTGGCATGAGAAGCGTAGGAGGTGGGCAGATTAGAAAGGGTAGTGAGTGGTGGGATGAAGAAGTAAGATTATTAGTGAAAGAGAAGAGAGAGGCATTTGGACGATTTTTGCAGGGAAATAATGCAGTTGAGTGGGAGATGTATAAAAGAAAGAGGCAGGAGGTCAAGAGAAAGGTGAAAAAAAAGGGGCATATGAGAGTTGGGGTGAGAGAGTATCATTAAATTTTAGGGAGATAAAAAGATGTTTTGGAACCAGGTAAATAAAGTGCGTAAGAAAAGGGAGCAAATGGGAACATCAGTGAAGGGCGCTAATGGGGAGGTGATAACAAGTAGTGGTGATGTGAGGAGATGGAGTGAGTATTTTGAAGGTTTGTTGAATGCGTTTGATGATAGAGTGGCAGATACAAGGTGTTTTGGTCGAGGTGGTGTGCAAAGTGAGATGGTTAGGGAAAATGATTTGGTAAACAGAGAAGAGGTAGTACGAGCGTTGCGGAAGATGAAAGCCGGCAAGGCAGCGGGTTTGGATGGTATTGCAGTGGAATTTATTAAAAAAAGGGGGTGACTGTATTATTGACTGGTTGGTAAGGTTATTTAATGTATGTATGATTCATGGTGAGGTGCCTGAGGATTGGCGGAATGCTTGCATAGTGCCATTGTACAAAGGAAAGGGGATAAAAGTGAGTGCTCAAATTACAGAGGTATAAGTTTGTTGAGTATTCCTGGGAAATTATATGGCAGGGTATTGATTGAGAGGGTGAAGGCATGTACAGAGCATCAGATTGAGGAAGAGCAGTGTGGTTTCATGAGTGGTAGAGGATGTGTGGATCAGGTATTTGCTTTGAAAAATGTATGTGAGAAATACTTCGAAAAGCAAATGGATTTGTATGTAGCATTTATGGATCTGGAGAAGGCATGTGATAGAGTTGATAGAGATGCTCTGTGGAAGGTATTAAGAATATATGGTGTGGGAGGCAAGTTGTTAGAAGTAGTGAAAAGTTTTTATCGAGGATGTAAGGCATGTGTACGTGTAGGAAGAGAGGAAAGTGATTGGTTCTCAGTGAATGTAGGCTTGCTGCACGGGTGTGTGATATCTCCATGGTTGTTTAATCTGTTTATGGATGGGGTTGTTAGGGATGTGAATGCAAGAGTTTTGGAAAGAGGGGCAAGTATGAAGTCTGTTGGGGATGAGAGAACTTGGGAAGTGAGTCAGTTGTTGTTCGCTGATGATACAGCGCTGGTGGCTGATTCATGTGAGAAACTGCAGAAGCTGGTGACTGAGTTTGGTAAAGTGTGTGAACGAAGAAAGTTAAGAGTAAATGTGAATAAGAGCAAGGTTATTAGGTACAGTAGGGTTGAGAGTCAAGTCAATTGGGAGGTAAGTTTGAATGGAGAAAAACTGGAGGAAGTAAAGTGTTTTAGATATCTCGGAGTGGATCTGGCAGCGGATGGAACCATGGAAGCGGAAGTGGATCATAGGGTGGGGGAGGGGGGCGAAAATTCTGGGAGCCTTGAAGAATGTGTGGAAGTCGAGAACATTATCTCGGAAAGCAAAAATGGGTATGTTTGAAGGAATAGTGGTTCCAACAATGTTGTATGGTTGCGAGGCGTGGGCTATGGATAGAGTTGTGCGCAGGAGGATGGATGTGCTGGAAATGAGACGTTTGAGGACAATGTATGGTGTGAGGTGGTTTGATCGAGTAAGTAACGTAAGGGTAAGAGAGATGTGTGGAAATAAAAAGAGCGTGGTTGAGAGAGCAGAAGAGGGTGTTTTGAAATGGTTTGGGCACATGGAGAGAATGAGTGAGGAAAGATTGACCAAGAGGATATATGTGTCGGAGGTGGAGGGAACGAGGAGAAGTGGGAGACCAAATTGGAGGTGGAAAGATGGAGTAAAAAAGATTTTGTGTGATCGGGGCCTGAACATGCAGGAGGGTGAAAGGAGGGCAAGGAATAGAGTGAAATGGATCGATGTGGTATACCGGGGTTGACGTGCTGTCAGTGGATTGAATCAGGGCATGTGAAGCGTCTGGGGTAAACCATGGAAAGCTGTGTAGGTATGTATATTTGCGTGTGTGGACGTATGTATATACATGTGTATGGGGGTGGGTTGGGCCATTTCTTTCGTCTGCTTCCTTGCGCCACCTCGCAAACGCGGGAGACAGCGACAAAGCAAAAGAAAAAAAAAAAAAAATATATATATATATATATATATATATATATATATATATATATATATATATATATATATATATATATATATATATATATATATCGCATTCACCTCCCTAACCATCCAATCCATGAACAAGTTAAACAACCATGTAGACATCACACACCCCTGCCGCAAACCAACATTCACTGAGAACCAATCACTTTCCTCTCTTCCTACTCGTACACATGCCTTACATCCTCAATAAAAACTTTTCACTGCTTCTAACAACTTGCCTCCCACACCATATATTCTTAATACCTTCCACAGGGCATCTCTATCAACTCTATCATATGCCTTCTCCAGATGCATAAATGCTACATACAAATCCATTTGCTTTTCTAAGTATTTCTCACATACATTCTTCAAAGCAAACACCTGATCCACACATCCTCTACCACTTCTGAAACCGCACTGCTCTTCCCCAATCTGATGCTCTGTACATGCCTTCACCCTCTCAATCAATACCCTCCCATATAATTTACCAAGAATACTCAACAAACTTATACCTCTGTAATTTGAGCACTCACTCTTATCCCCTTTGCCTTTGTACAATGGCACTATGCACGCATTTCGCCAATCCTCAGGCACCTCACCATGAGTCATACATACATTAAATAACCTTACCAACCAGTCAATAATACAGTCACCCCCTTTTCTGAATTAAATCCATTCTACAGCAACACCACAGGCGTGAGTCCTTAGGTCATCTGGCACTGTCCTCAACCATATGTTAAGTTTTCCTTTAAATGTTTCTCGTCAATACTGGCAGGAGAATGAATGGAGAGAGAGAGAGAGAGAGAGAGAGAGAGAGAGAGAGAGAGAGAGAGAGAGAGAGAGAGAGAGAGAGAGAGAGAGAAGTAGACAGGAGAGCTGAGGTAGATATGGCCACATCTCTTCGTCCAGACAGAGATACTGACAGACAAATGGCCCCAGACAGAGACAGGCAGTGAAGCTGATAATTGGACAGACAGACAGACAGACAGACAGACAGACAGACAGACAGACAGACAGACAACAAAGAAAAAACAACCAAAAAATTTCCATATATGTTGTAAAGTCTGACAGAAATATACAGCGACTCACCTCCTGAACCAGCGACTTGGTTTTCTTATGCCTTTTAGTCCGTGTCTCGCCTTCTGACGTAGCCTGGGGGCCTTTTAGAGCCAGTGTCTCGCTTCGGAAGTAACCTGGGGCCTTTTAAACCCAGTGGCTCGCCTTTTGAAGTAGCCTGGGGGCCTTTTAGAGCCAGTGTCTCGCCTTCTGGCGTAGCCTCGGGCCTTTTAAACCCAGTGGTTCGCCTTCTGACTTAGCCTGGGACCTTTTAGAGCCAGTGTCTCGCCTTCGGAAGTGGCCTGGGGCCTTTTAGAGCCAGTGACTTGCCTTCTGACGTAGCCTGGGACCTTTTAAACCCAGTGGTTCGCCTTCTGACGTAGCCTGGGACCTTTTAAACCCAGTGGTTCGCCTTCTGACGTAGCCTGGGGCCTTTTAGAGCCCGTGACTCGCCTTTTGACGTAGCCTGGGACCTTTTAAACCCAGTGGTTCGCCTTCTGACGTAGCCTGGGACCTTTTAGAGCCAGTGTCTCGCCTTTTGACGTAGCCTGGGGCCTTTTAGAGCCAGTGACTTGCCTTCTGACGTAGACTGTGGGCCTTTTAAACCCAGTGGTTCGACTTTGATGTAGTCTGTTGCCTTTTAGAGCCAGTGACTTGCCTTCTGACGTAGACTGTGGGCCTTTTAAACCCAGTGACTCGACTTTGACGTAGTCTGTTGCCTTTTAGAGCCAGTGTCTCGCCTTTTGACGTAGCCCGGGGTTCTGCTGGGAGGAGTTGCGGAAGCCTTTTTTTTTTTCCAGCCAATTCGACTTTTGACAGCAGTAATCGCGTCTCAAATCTCCATTTAATCTTTTTTTTTATGAATATTTGTTTGCAATAGGATGAAATGGCTGAGGTGAATTCAATTCCAAAACCGTTTAATAAAAGGCTTTTTCTTTCGGTCTGAGGGTGGGGGGGGTAGAAAAAAGGCTCACAGAGATGGCTTCTGACGAGATATATCTTGACCCTTTTCTGGCCTTTTTTATTTCTGAATGACAAAAAAAAATTTCTTTAATTTCCTTTGAGCGTATGGCTCTCGGAGTCAGGGTTGCCAAAGGGTGCCTTTGTACAGCTCTCTCCCTGTCACCCCTGATGCAGCACCAGGGTTGCCATTCAGCGATAAATCTTAGCGGGAAGACTTTCCGTCACCCGTCGTGTCCAGCGGCTGGCGAAATTGTCGCCAAATTCCACATGTGGTGAAAGACCTTTTCCCCATATGCTGTGGTTAGCAAAATATATATATATATATGTAGTCTCTTCACTTGCTAAGTTTAGCACAAAATACCCTCTTCACTTGCTAAGTTTAGTACAAAATAGCCTCTTCACTCGCTAAGTTTAGCACAAAATAGTCTCTTCACTTGCTAAGTTTAGCACAAAATACCCTCTTCACTTGCTAAGTTTAGTACAAAATAGCCTCTTCACTCGCTAAGTTTAGCACAAAATAGTCTCTTCACTTGCTAAGTTTAGTACAAAATAGCGTCTTCACTCGCTCAATTTAGCACAAAATACCCTCTTCATTTGCTAAGTTTAGCACAAAATAGCCCCTTCACTTGCTAAGTTTAGCACAAAATAGTCTCTTCACTCGCTAAGTTCGGCAAAAATAGCCAATTTACTTTCTAGACTAAGCAGAAAAAAATATCTTTCATTCGCTAAGGAAGTACAAGTGTTCCACTCTTATTCACTAAAGTTGAGGTTTGTATCCGCTACAAGTTAGCCACGGGACTGCTACAATCCGCCAGAGTGAATATATATAAAAAGAAATACACAGAAAAATCTTCCTTAGTCACTTTCTACAGAAGGTTGAAAACATCTTCACTAAGCGTCACTGGTCGCTCCACTGCTCACAGTTTGCAGATAGCGCCGTAATGGTTGCCACAACAAAACTCTTTGAGGACAACAATAAGGCAACGTAAATCCTTGATTCCTTCGATTGTCACGTCCACAGATTGGAAGATTAAGCCTCGCTTCTTGAGAAGACAGGAGATTGGCTTGCACCCCGAGCAGTAGCAGGATAACTGGGCTACCAGCGCTTTCGTTAATAGACTGGGATGTCCCCCTCAGTTAACGAATACTGGCCCCTAATTCAGCACAACACATCACCAATGTCGTGGTACTTCTGTCAAGGTGAATTCATCGATTGACGTCGGCACTGTTTAGAATTTTGGAAAAAGGGGTGGAAGGGGGGGTGTCGCGTAGTCAAACTTGCTCGTGTTCTAATCTATTGATACACTGGAAATCATACGTTGTTATGTGACACTTGGCGTTATAGATACCTTTCCATCTCTATATATGTAGAAGTTTGCAATATACCTTCATCTCTCGTTGACAAATCCGTGCTTGCATTGCTCTCGTGGTATATAAGTTGGTATGAAGAGTTGTTATCATATATAGTTTGAATCACCAGAACAGAGTAGAACACCCGTTCTCCTTGTTAGCTGTCAATCGATAGACAGGCACAGAACATGAGCGTTTTGCCATCAGCTTCGTGTCTCACTCCTGGTTCAATGTGAGGCAACAATCATTATTTTCCCACCCATTTCCATTTATCGTAATGGCTGTCCTTTATTCAGTTATCACCAGTAATGATAAGTGGGTCGTCTTGAACCACCTGGGGGTTTCTATGAGTTGTAGATGTTCAACAGATGGTTTATATTTGGTGAGTGGTGCGTACGGGGGTATCGTCTCAGAGCCAGCTGGCTACAGGTGGGTCCAATGTCACCTTCTCTGTCGAGGGTGGGAGGAGCCATCTGTCTTCCTTCACTCACCAGACGAAATCAACTCCTCGACCACGAAGTTGCACAGGGGGCGTTGCACAGGGGGAAATGTTCACTTTCCCCCCCGGTCGCCAAGACACACCCTGAGTTCTCCCCTGCACGAATGAGGGGGGGAGGGGTTGAAATACCCAGACTTTCCCTACATACAGGAGAATGTTACATGAACTCTCCCTGTACACAGACGGGGGTTATAACACCCCTGTTCTTCACCTTATGTTCTAGGTACACACAGCTATAACACCCCTGTTCTTCACCTTATGTTCTAGGTACACACAGCTATAACACCACTGTTGTTATGTTCTAGGTACACACAGCCATAACACCACTGTTGTTATGTTCTAGGTACACACAGCCATAACACCACTGTTGTTATGTTCTAGGTACACACAGCTATAACACTACTGTTCTCCTCCTTCTGTTCTACGTACACACTGCTACAACACCACTGTTCTCCACCGTGTGTTCTAGGTACACAGCTGTGGGGTATAACACCCCTGTTCACCTTATGTTCTACGTACACACAGCTACAACATAAGTGTTCTCCACCTTATGTTCTAGTTACACCCAACCCTCACACCAGTGTTCTCCACCTTATGTTCTACGTACACACAGCTACGACACAAGTGTTCTCCACCTTATGTTCTAGTTACACCCAACCCTCACACCAGTGTTCTCCACCTTATGTTCTCGGTACACCCAACCCTCACACCAGTGTTCTCCACCTTATGTTCTCGGTACACCCAACCCTCACACCAGTGTTCTCCACCTTATGTTCTACGTACACACAGCTACGACACAAGTGTTCTCCACCTTATGTTCTCGGTACACCCAACCCTCACACCAGTGTTCTCCACCTTATGTTCTCGGTACACCCAACCCTAACACCAGTGTTCTCCACCTTATGTTCTACGTACACACAGCTACGACACCAGTGTTCTCCACCTTATGTTCTCGGTACACCCAACCCTAACACCAGTGTTCTCCACCTTATGTTCTCGGTACACCCAACCCTAACACCAGTGTTCTCCACCTTATGTTGTCGGTACACCCAACCCTAACACCAGTGTTCTCCACCTTATGTTCTCGGTCCACACAGACGTGGGCCCCACTGTGACAACCCACTGTGAAGCCGCCACAAAGGGTCAATCTGTTCCCCTTAAGAAGGGGTTGAAAAAGCCACTGTTGGCGCCACTGAAATTTCCAGTGGGTAGTTGCCTTCCCCTTTCCTCCCACCGCCTCACGTCGCCATATAGTTCGGCCCGCTCTGTCCTCCGATTGGCCGAGCCTCCTCCTTAACCAGCGGTTGGGCAGTCGTCTTCACAGAACCCTTGCCTTGTAGCGCAGCCTCCTGCCTGAGCGTAGCGCTAGCCCCGCACACACCCAGCCACGGTGGGTGTGGCTTCCTCCTCCTCCCTGGCCTTACGAAACCGCGTCCTGACCCGCGTGACGCACCTCCTACCATGACACGCACCAGCCCACACCACCTCTCTCCTCCCGTGCCGCCATCCTCCTACAACACACGTCACAGTTTAAGTCGTCGCAGAATTCTTCACTTCTTCTTCAAAGCTTGTGTGCGGCACACATTACCAGGGCGCGCCATGTTGGGCCTCCCTCCATCGTCAGCTTACACCAGCAGGAGAGATGTATGTATGTACGTAGCGCCCAACCCCCCCAGCTGGCACCAGGGAGCCCGCCCAACACACAAGGCTGGCTGGCTCCTCACCAGAGACCAGATCAAGTCGAAGCTTCTCCTGCCTCCGTTCCTTGTGTAACCCGAAGACCCTGGGCGACACAGACCCTGGGCGACACAGACCCTGGGCGACACAGACCCTCGACTTCCACCCGTTGGCTTGGTGAATCGCAACCCGGGTCACTCGTGTAGCCACCCTCCCTGGTGAGGTTCCCGGGGGCTCGTAGGGTGACAAGGGGGAGCGAGAAGGGTGGACGTGGTGATGCTCCCTCGGGAGGGGAAGACGGGGCTGGGACAAGCCGCACTCACATGTTGCTTCGCCTCCCCACCACCTGTGGAGTCTCCTCCTCCTCCTCCTCCCTCACCCTCGCTCTACCTCCCCGGCTCTAGTTTACCGTCCCTCCGCTCAATTGCCTGTTTAATGTCAATTACGTCTTGTCCCTGGTGTAATGAGAGGACTACCAGCCGTGCTAATGACAAAGAAAAGTTTGTGGGCACGAGGGCGAGTGCACCTGTCCCTCCCGTCTCCGTCAACGCCACCAGCCAACTGACGACCAGTCTCCGCGCCTCACCTTCCTCAGCCCAAGTTATCGTACAGCACCTCAAGCTTCGAGCTCTTGCTCGGCACAGCATCACATCATCAAGCTACACATTTCATCTATAAACTTGAAGGATTTAGAACGCTGCCCTGGAAATCCTTCACATCCTCTTGGAGGCAGATATCGGATCGAATTCGGGTTCAGCACCACACTTACGGCTGGCAGGCGTAAGCACTCCCCCTGGGAAGATCGATCGGTCGCGTTTCATCACAGCGGCAGATTTGGCGGGAACTGATGCTCTTACGAAAACCATGACCTGCCACTCCCTTCATCCGACGACCCAGTAAAAACCAGGGCCCCCTTAACTCCTTTATCCAACGACTCTATAAAAACCAGGGCCCCCTGAACTCCCTTTCCCAACGACCCCCAAAAAACAGGGGCCCATAACCCAATTTACCAAAAACCAAATAAAAACCAGGGCCCCTTGACTCATTCATCCAACGACCCAGTAAAAACCAGGGCCCCCTGCACTCCCTTTCCCAACGACCCAATAAAAACCAGGGACCCATAACTCCCTTTCCCTAGCGACCCAATAAAAACCAGGGCCCCTAAAATCGTTTATCCAGCGACCCAAGTAAAACCAGGGCCCTCTACCCCTTTACCCAACGACTTAATAAAAACCAGGAAGAAACAACTTCTTCATTCAATGGCTCAATAAAAAACTCAAAGACCCGATCAAGACCAGGACCCCTCTATATTCCCATAAAAACCTGGATCCGCCACTCTCATACCCAATCAAAACCACACTCTTCACACATATCCAATCTACTACAAACAAGGTTTTGCACACAATAAAGACAGCCCTTATGACACAATGACACAGAAAAAAAATCTGGGGTAAACCATGGAAAGTTTTGTGGGGCCTGGATGTGGAAAGGGAGCTGTGGTTTCGGTGCATTATACGTGACAGCTTGAGGCTGTGTGTGAACGAATGTGGCATTTTTATTTTTTTTTTTTTTTTGTCTATTCCTGGCGCTACCTAGCTGAAGCAGGGGGTGGCGATGCCGTTTCCTGAGGGGCGGGGTAGCGACAGAAATGGATGAAGGCAAGCAAGAATGAATATGAACATGTGTATATATGTATATATATGTATGGAAAGGATCACAATTTTGCGCGTGATCAAGATATTCCTATGAGTCCATGGGGAAAATGAAACACGAAAAGTTCCCAAGTGCACTTTCGTGTAATAATCACATTATCAGGGGAGACACAAGAGAGAAATATAACAGTCAGTTGATATACATCGAAGAGACGTAGCTTGGACGCCATTTGGTAAACATGCGATTGTCCAAGACAGACAACGAGCGTTCATAAACTTATCATTTTACAAGTTTCATCAGCAATAAAGTTATCTAATTTGTGTGGACCATCACTAATATCAAGATTATAATTCTTTGTGTATTCAGTAACAGAAGATACAATGATATTTCTCGTGGTAATAGAGTTAGCGTTAATAGCTGAGATGGCATTACTCCAGTCAATACTATGATCATAGTTTTTAACGTGATTAAACAAGGCATTTGATTCTTGTCCCGTTCTTGTACTATATTTATGTTGCTTAAGTCTAACAAAAAGATCCTTACCAGTCTGCCCAACATAAAACTTATCACAATTTCCACATGGCACTTTATAGATGCATCCAGGAAAATTTTCTGGAGAATTCCTGATTAAGATATTCTTTATAGTATTATTGTTGCTAAAGGCAACATTTACATTAAAAGATTTAAGCAACATGGGAAGCAAAGTGAAATTATTATTAAAAGGGAGAACTAAAAGATTCTTGGTGTCAATGGGAGGTTTGAGCTCAACTCTATAGAATGATTTCTTTGCTAACTTGAGGGATGTATCAATGAAAGATCTAGGGTACTTTAACTTAGAACCAATAGAATATATCTTCTCAAACTCATCATCAATAAACTCTGGACTCGAAATACGTAATGCCCTAAGGAACATGGATTGAAATGATGATAATTTAACTCTGTCATGTTGAGATGAGTAATAATGGATATATGAGCATACATTGATAGGTTTTCTGTATATGCTAAACTTAAACTTGTTTCCTTGTCTATGGATCATGCAATCAAAAAATGGTAACATACCATTATTTTCATTTTCTACAGTAAATTTGATGGAAGGTACTAAATTGTTAAGTAAGGGGAGAAATATTTGTAAATTGTCATTTGTTGGCCAAACACAAAGAAAATCATCTACATACCTAAACCATATTGCATTAGAAGGTAAGATATTCTTTAGTAATTTTGTTTCAAAAAATTCCATATAAAGATTACTTAGTACAAGTGAAAGAGGGTTACCCATTGCCATACCAAATTTCTGAGCATAGTAATCTCCATTGAATTGAAATACACAGTCTTTTATACACAATTTTATCAGTTCAATGAAAACAGACTATGAAACAGGTAAATGAATATCATCCAAGACATCAAATAAATATTCTAAAAGGTCATCGACTGGAACTTTTGTGAAAAGTGAGGAAACATCAAAGCTAACCAGTTTGAAATCAAAATTAACATCGATATTGTTTAGCTTGTTGACTAAATCTACATTGTTCATGATATTAGAATTTCATACCTTACCCACTAAAGGGCTTAATAAAGAAACTATTGAAACTAAAGTTATCTAAAGAAACTAATAAAGAAACTAATGGAGCCTACTGAACTCACTATAGGTCTTGCTGGAAAATTCTGTTTATGTGTTTTGATAAGTCCATACATATATGGCAATGAAGGGGACAAAGATGACAAACTTTTGATAAGAGAACTATTACCTTTCAACAACAACTTCATTTCTTTATTGAAGTGCGAATTAACTGCTTCTAAGGGATTTTTACTAAGTTTAGAATATGTTGTGTTATCATTTAGAAGATCATTCATTTTAGATAAATAGTTACTTTTGTCTAAATTCACAAGTGTTAGCCTTATCTGCTTTAGTAATATGTATATCCTTGTCTTTTTTTAAGGTGTTAATAGCTTTTATGAATCTTTTAGGGCAATTAGCTTCCACTGGTTTTGACAAACTGGCATACACTAAACCCTTACAGATGTTGATTTCATCATTACTTAAATTACTGTATTTCTCTAAATTACTAAAAGACTTTGTGACATGAACACAGCTGGCTTCCCCTTCTAATGCAATTTGGTTTAGGTATGTAGATGATGTTCTTTGTCTTTGGCCAACAAATGAAAATTTACAAATATTTCTCCCCTTACTTAACAATTTAGTACCTTCCATCAAATTTACTGTAGAAAATGAAAATAATGGTATGTTACCATTTTTTGATTGCATGATCCATAGACAAGGAAACAAGTTTAAGTTTAGCATATACAGAAAACCTATCAATGTATGCTCATATATCCATTATTACTCATCTCAACATGACAGAGTTAAACTATCATCATTTCAATCTATGTTCCTTAGGTCATTACGTATTTGCAGTCCAGAGTTTATTGATGATGAGTTTGAGAAGATATATTCTATTGGATCTAAGTTAAAGTACCCTAAATCTTTCATTGATAAATCCCTTAAGTTAGCAAAGAAATCATTTTATAGAGTTGAGCCCAAACCTCCCATTGACACCAAGAATATTTTAGTTCTCCCTTTTAATAATGATTTTACTTTACTTCCCATGTTGCTTAAATCCTTTAATGTAAATGTTGCCTTTAGCAACAATAATACTATAAAGAATATCTTAATCAGGAATTCACCAGAAAATTCTCCTGGATGCATCTATAACGTGCCATGTGGAAATTGTGATAAAATTTAATCGGTCAGACTGGTAAAGATCTTTCTGTTAGACTTAAGCAACATAAATATAGTACGAGAACGGGACAAGAATCAAATGCCTTCTTTAATCATGTTAAAAACTATGATCATTGTATTGACTGGAGTAATGCCATCTCAGTTATCAACTCTAACTCTATTACCAAGAGAAATATCATTGAATCTTCTATCATTAAATTCACAAAGAATTATAATCTTAATATTAGTGATGGTCTATACAAATTAGATAACTTTATTTTCGATGAACTTTGTAAAACGATAAGTTTATGAACGCTCGTTGTCTGTCTTGGACAATCGCATGTTTACCAAATGGCGTCCTAGCTACGTCTCTTCGTTGTATATCAACTGACTGTTATATTTCTCTCTTGTGTCTCCCCTGATGATGTGATTATTACACGAAAGTACACCTGGGTACTTATCGTGTTTCATTTTCCCCGTGGACTCATAGGAATACATATGTATAAGTATACGTTTACATGAATACGTATACGAATAAAGTGCATATGAACGCGCACCTTCATAGAGCATACAAACCTCCAACAGCCAGGATCGAACCCGGGATCCCTGTGGAAGAGGCAGGAATGCTAACCAATTGGCTATGGACCTGCCTAATAGGAAACAATGTTCGAATACTAAGTACTCGAGTACCCTTCGTCTCACATTGGTGAGCAACGGGGTCTACACCGGTCATTTCCCAACAGGCGCACATAGCCAGCAGATAGCATTTTACCGAACCTAACTGTACAACGCCGAGGTATATGAATACGAATAAAGTGCATATGAATGCGCACCTTCTCACCATTGTGAAACGAAGGGTATTCGAGTGCATAGTATTCGAATAGTTGTTTCCTATTAGCCAGGCTCATAGCCTAGCGGTTAACATTCCTGCCTCTTGCACAGGGGTCCCGGGTTCGATCCTGGCTGTTGGAGGTTTGTATGTATATGTACGTGTATGTGCGTGTATGTGTATATGTGTGCATATGAGTGGATGGGTCTTTCTTCGTCTGTCTCCTGGCGCTACATCGCTGACGTGGGAAACGGCAATCAAGTATAATAATAATAACATATTCCTTTTTTATCTACAGGGTGATTATTGGTGCATATGCACCTGGGCATGAGAAGAAAGATCATGAGAGGCAAGTGTTTTGGGAGCAGCTGAATGAGTGTGTTAGTGGTTTTGATGCACGAGACCGGGTTATAGTGATGGCTAATTTGAATGCAAAGGTGAGTAATGTGGCAGTTGAGGGAATAATTGGTATACATGGGGTGTTCAGTGTTGTAAATGGAAATGGTGAAGAGCTTGTAGATTTATGTGCTGAAAAAGGACTGATGATTGGGAATACCTGGTTTAAAAAGCGAGATATACATAAGTATACTTATGTAAGTAGGAGAGATGGCCAGAGAGCGTTATTGGATTACGTGTTAATTGACAGGCGCGCGAAAGAGAGACTTTTGGATGCTAATGTGCTGAGAGGTGCAACTGGAGGGATGTCTGATCATTATCTTGTGGAGGCTAAGGTGAAGATTTGTATGGGTTTTCAGAAAAGAAGAGTGAATGTTGGGGTGAAGAGGGTGGTGAGAGTAAGTGAGCTTGGGAAGGAGACTTGTGTGAGGAAGTACCAGGAGAGACTGAGTACAGAATGGAAAAAGGTGAGAACAATGGAAGTAAGGGGAGTGGGGGAGGAATGGGATGTATTTAGGGAATCAGTGATGGATTGCGCAAAAGATGCTTGTGGCATGAGAAGAGTGGGAGGTGGGTTGATTAGAAAGGGTAGTGAGTGGTGGGATGAAGAAGTAAGAGTATTAGTGAAAGAGAAGAGAGAGGCATTTGGACGATTTTTGCAGGGAAAAAATGAAATTGAGTGGGAGATGTATAAAAGAAAGAGACAGGAGGTCAAGAGAAAGGTGCAAGAGGTGAAAAAAAGGGCAAATGAGAGTTGGGGTGAGAGAGTATCATTAAATTTTAGGTAGAATAAAAAGATGTTCTGGAAGGAGGTAAATAAAGTGCGTAAGACAAGGGAGCAAATGGGAACTTCAGTGAAGGGCGCAAATGGGGAGGTGATAACAAGTAGTGGTGATGTGAGAAGGAGATGGAGTGAGTATTTTGAAGGTTTGTTGAATGTGTTTGATGATAGAGTGGCAGATATAGGGTGTTTTGGTCGAGGTGGTGTGCAAAGTGAGAGGGTTGGGGAAAATGATTTGGTAAACAGAGAAGAGGTAGTAAAAGCTTTGCGGAAGATGAAAGCCGGCAAGGCAGCAGGTTTGGATGGTATTGCAGTGGAATTTATTAAAAAAAGGGGGTGACTGTATTGTTGACTGGTTGGTAAGGTTATTTAATGTATGTATGACTCATGGTGAGGTGCCTGAGGATTGGCGGAATGCGTGCATAGTGCCACTGTACAAAGGCAAAGGGGATAAGAGTGAGTGCTCAAATTACAGAGGTATAAGTTTGTTGAGTATTCCTGGTAAATTATATGGGAGGATATTGATTGAGAGGGTGAAGGCATCTACAGAGCATCAGATTGGAGAAGAGCAGTGTGGTTTCAGAAGTGGTAGAGGATGTGTGGATCAGGTGTTTGCTTTGAAGAATGTATGTGAGAAATACTTAGAAAAGCAAATGGATTTGTATGTAGCATTTATGGATCTGGAGAAAGCATATGATAGAGTTGATAGAGATGCTCTGTGGAAGGTATTAAGAATATATGGTGTGGGAGGCAAGTTGTTAGAAGCAGTGAAAAGTTTTTATCGAGGATGTAAGGCATGTGTACGTGTAGGAAGAGAGGAAAGTGATTGGTTCTCAGTGAATGTAGGTTTGCGGCAGGGGTGTGTGATGTCTCCATGGTTGTTTAATTTGTTTATGGATGGGGTTGTTAGGGAGGTGAATGCAAGAGTTTTGGAAAGAGGGGCAAGTATGAAGTCTGTTGGGGATGAGAGAGCTTGGGAAGTGAGTCAGTTGTTGTTCGCTGATGATACAGCGCTGGTGGCTGATTCATGTGAGAAACTGCAGAAGCTGGTGACTGAGTTTGGTAAAGTGTGTGAACGAAGAAAGTTAAGAGTAAATGTGAATAAGAGCAAGGTTATTAGGTACAGTAGGGTTGAGGGTCAAGTCAATTGGGAGGTGAGTTTGAATGGAGAAAAACTGGAGGAAGTGAAGTGTTTTAGATATCTGGGAGTGGATCTGGCAGCGGATGGAACCATGGAAGCGGAAGTGGATCATAGGGTGGGGGAGGGGGCGATAATTCTGGGAGCCTTGAAGAATGTGTGGAAGTCGAGAACATTATCTCGGAAAGCAAAAATGGGTATGTTTGAAGGAATAGTGGTTCCAACAATGTTGTATGGTTGCGAGGCGTGGGCTATGGATAGAGTTGTGCGCAGGAGGATGGATGTGCTGGAAATGAGATGTTTGAGGACAATGTGTGGTGTGAGGTGGTTTGATCGAGTAAGTAACGTAAGGGTAAGAGAGATGTGTGGAAATAAAAAGAGCGTGGTTGAGAGAGCAGAAGAGGGTGTTTTGAAATGGTTTGGGCACATGGAGAGAATGAGTGAGGAAAGACTGACCAAGAGAATATATGTGTCGGAGGTGGAGGGAACGAGGAGAAGAGGGAGACCAAATTGGAGGTGGAAAGATGGAGTGAAAAAGATTTTGTGTGATCGGGGCCTGAACATGCAGGAGGGTGAAAGGAGGGCAAGGAATAGAGTGAATTGGAGCGACGTGGTATACCGGGGTTGACGTGCTGTCAGTGGATTGAATCAAGGCATGTGAAGCGTCTGGGGTAAACCATGGAAAGCTGTGTAGGTATGTATATTTGCGTGTGTGGACGTATGTATATACATGTGTATGGGGGTGGGTTGGGTCATTTCTTTCGTCTGTTTCCTTGCGCTACCTCGCAAACGCGGGAGACAGCGACAAAGCAAAAAAAAAAAAAAAAAATCTACAGGGTAATGAAACACGCGATAAGTTCCCAAGTGCACTTTCGTGTAATGATCACATTATCAGGGGAGACACAAGAATGAGACAGAGGACAGTCAGATGGTATACAAGGAAAAGACGTAGCTATGACGTCATTTGGTAAACATGTGACTACCCTAATGAAGGTCAACAATAAAGTTATCCAGTTTGTATAAACATTCACTAATATTAAGATTATAATTCTTTATGTATTTGATGATAAAACATTCAATGATATTTCTCGTGGTACTGGAGTTAGTTAATAATTGAGATGTAATTATTCTAGTTAATACAATGATCATAGTTTTTAACGTGACTGAACAAGGCATATGATTTTTGTTCTGTTTTTATACTATATCTATATTGCTTAAGTCTAACAGAAAGATCCTTACCAGTCTGCCGAACATAAAACTTATTACAGTTTCTACATGGCACTTTATAGATGCACCCAGGAGAATTTTCTGATGAATCCCTGATTAAGATATTCTTTATAGTATTACTGTTGCTGAAGGCAACATTTACATTAAAGGATTTAAGCAACATGGGAAGTAAAGTGAAATTATTATCAAAAGGGAGAACTAAAAGATTCTTGAGGTCAATGGAAAGTTTGGGCTCAACTCTATAAAATGATTTCTTTGCTAACTTGAGGGATGTATCAATGAAAGATCTAGGGTACTTTAACTTAGATCCAATAAAATATATCTTCTCAAACTCATGATCAATAAACTCTGCACTGCAAATACGTAATGCCCTAAGGAACATAGATTGAAATGATGAAAATTTAACTCTGTCATGTTGAGATGAGTAATAATGGATATATGAGCATACATTGGTAGGTTTTCTGTATATGCTAAACTTAAACTTGTTTCCATCCTATGAATCATGCAATCTAAAAATGATAACATACCATCATTTTCAATTTATATAGTAAAGTTGACGGAAGGTACTAAATTGTTAAGGGAGAAATGTTTGTAAATTTTCATTTGTTGGTCAAACTCACAGAACATCATCTACATACCTAAACCAAATTGCATTAGAAGGTAAGATATCCTTTAGTAATTTTGTGTCAAAGAATTCCGCATAAAGATTACTTAATGCAGGTAAAAGAGGGTTACCCATTACCATACCAAATTTCTGAGCATAATAATCTCCATTGAATTGAAATACAGTCTTTTATACACAATTTTATCAATGTAATAAAAACAGACTTTGAAACAGGTAAACTAATATTATCCGAGACTCCAACTAAATAATCTAAAAGGTCATCAACTGGAACTTTTGTGAACAGATATGGTAACATAAAATCTAATCAGCTTGAAATCAAAATTAAAATTGATATCATTAAGTTGGTTAACTAAATCTACATTGTTCATGATATTAGATTTGATATCTTAACCACTAATGGGCTTAATGAAGAATCCCCTTGAAGCAGTTAATTCCCATTTCAATAAAAAAAATGAAGTTGTTGTTGAAAGGTAATAGTTCTCTTATCAAAAGTTTGTCATCTTTGTCCCCTTCATTACCATCTATGTATGGACTTATCAAAACACATAAACAGAATTTTCCAGCAAGACCTATAGTGAGTTCAGTAGGCTCCATCACATATAAATTATCAAAATGGTTAGTTTATTTATTAAGCCCTTTAGTGGGTAAGGTATCAAATTCTAATATCATGAACAATGTAGATTTAGTTAACAAACTTAATATCAGTGTTAATTCTGATTTCAAACTGGTAGTTCTGATGTTTCATCTCAGTTCACGAAAGTTCCATTTGATGACCTCTTAGATTATTTAGTTAATGTTTTGGATAACATTCATTTACCTGTTTTCAAAGTCTGTTTTCACTGAACTGATAAAATTGTGTGTAAAAGACTGTGTATTTCAATTTAATGGAGATTATTATGCTAAAAAAAAATTGGTCTGGCAATGGGTAACCCTCTTTCACTTGTACTACATAATCTTTATATGGAATTCTTTAAACAAAATTACTAAAGGATATCTTACCTTCTAATGCAATTTGGTTTAGGTATGTAGATGATGTTCTTTGTGTTTGGCCAACACATAGTGATTTACAAACATTTCTCCCCTTACTTAACAGTTTAGTACCTTCCATCAACTTTACTGAAGAATTTAAAAATAATGGTATGTTACCATTTTTGGATTGCATAATTCAGACTGCATATACAGAAAACCTACCAATGTATGCTCATATATCCATTATTACTCATCTCAACATGACAGAGTTAAATTATCATCATTCCAGTCTATGTTCCTTAGGGCATTACGTATTAGCAGTCCAGAGTTTATTGATGATGAGTTTGAGAAGATATATTCTATTGGATCTAAGTTAAAGTACCCTAGATCTTTCATTGATAAATCCCTTAAGTTAGCAAAGAAATCATTTTATAAAGTTGAGCCCAAACCTCCCATTGACACCAAGAATCTTTTAGTTCTCCCTTTTAATAATAATTTCACTTTACTTCCCATGTTGCTTAAATCCTTTAATGCAAACGTTGCCTTTAGCAACAATAATACAGTAAAGAATATCTTAATCAGGAATTCACCAGAGAGTTCTGCAGGATGTGTTTATAGAGTGCCATGTAGAAACTATAATATGTTTTATGTTGGGCAGACTAGTAAAGATCTTCCTCTTATACTTAAGCAGCACAAACATAATATTAGAACAGGACAAGAATCAAATGCCTTGTTTAACTATGTTAAAACTTATGATCATTGCACTGGCTGGAGTAATGCCATCTCAATTATTAGTTCTAACTCCTGTACCACGAGAAATATCATTAAGTCTTCTATATATTACCTAATTCACAAAGAATTATAACTTTAATATCAGTGAAGGTCAATTCAAATTACATAGCTTTATGTTATTTTAGAACATTTCCCCTTGTTAAAATAATTAATTCATGATATACATGTTGCCAAACTTGAACGCAACCAACCTACATTCGGGTTGTCATTTATTTACCAAATGGCGTCCTAGCTACGTCTCTTCGTTGTATATCAACTGACTGTTATATTTCTCTCTTGTGTCTCCCCTAATGATGTGATCATTACACGAAATTGCACTTGGGAATATATCTTGTTTCATTTCCCCGTATACTCATTAGAATATATGAATATATTATCATTTATTATACTTTGTCGCGGTCTCCCGCGAGGTAGCGCAAAACAGACAAAACAAATGGCCCAACCCACCCCCATACACATGTATATACATACACGTCCACACACGCAAATATACATACCTATACATCTTAATGTACACATATATACAAACACACAGACATATACATATATACACATGTACATAATTCATACTGTCTTTATTTATTCCCATCGCCAACTCGCAACACATGAAATAACATCCCCCTCCCCCCTCATGTGTGCGAGGTAGCGCTAGGAAAAGACAACAAAGGCCCCATTCGTTCACACTCAGTCTCTAGCTGTCATGTAATAATGCACCGAAACCACAGCTCCCTTTCCACATCCAGGCCCCACACAACTTTCCATGGTTTACCCCAGACGCTTCACATGCCCTGGTTCAATCCATTGACAGCACGTCGACCCCGGTATACCACATCGTTCCAATTCACTCTATTCCTTGCACGCCTTTCACCCTCCTGCATGTTCAGGCCCCAATCACTCAAAATCTTTTTCACTCCATCTTTCCACCTCCAATTTGGTCTCCCACTTCTCTTCGTTCCCTCCACCTCTGACACATATATCCTCTTCATCAACCTTTCCTCACTCATTCTCTCCATGTGACCAAACCATTTCAAAACACCCTCTTCTGCTCTCTCAACCATACTCTTTTTATTTCCACACATATCTCTTACCCCTTACATTACTTACTCGATCAAACCACCTCACACCACATATTGTCCTCAAACATCTCATTTCCAGCACATCCATCCTCCTGCGCACAACTCTATCCATAGCCCACGCCTCGCAACCATACAACATTGTTGGAACCACTATTCCTTCAAACATACCCATCTTTGCTTTCCGAGATAATGTTCTCGACTTACACACATTCTTCAAGGCTCCCAGAATTTTCGCCCCCTCCCCCACCCTATGATCCACTTCCGCTTCCATGGTTCCATCCACTGCCAGATACACTCCCAGATATCTAAAACACTTTACTTCATCCAGTTTTTCTCCATTCAAACTTACCTCCCAGTTGACTTGACCCTCAACCCTACTGTACCTAATAACCTTGCTCTTATTCACATTTACTCTTAACTTTCTTCTTTCACACACTTTACCAAACTCAGTCACCAGCTTCTGCGGTTTCTCACATGAATCAGCCACCAGCGCTGTATCATCAGCGAACAACAACCAACTCACTTCCCAATTTCTCTCATCCACAACAGACTGCATACTTGCCCCTCTTTCCAAAACTCTTGCATTCACCTCACTAACAACCCCATCCATAAACAAATTAAACAACCATGGACACATCACAAATCCCTGCCTCAAACCTACATTCACTGAGAACCAATCACTTTCCTCTCTTCCTACACGTACACATGCCTTACATCCTCGATAAAAACTTTTCACTGCTTCTAACAACTTGCCTCCCACACCATATATTCTTAATACCTTCCACAAAGCATCTCTATCAACTCTATCATATGCCTTCCCCAGATCCATAAATGCTACATACAAATCCATTTGTTTTTCTAAGTATTTCTCACATACATTCTTCAAAGCAAACACCTGATCCACACATCCTCTACCACTTCTGAAACCACACTGCTCTTCACCAATCTGATGCTCTGTACATGCCTTCACCCTCTCAATCAATACCCTCCCATATAATTTACCAGGAATACTCAACAAACTTATACCTCTGTAATTTCAGCACTCACTCTTATCCCCTTTGCCTTTGTACGATGGCACTATGCAAGCATTCCGCCAATCCTCAGGCACCTCACCATGAGTCATACATACATTAAACAACCTTCCCAACCAGTCAACAATACAGTTACCCCCTTTTTTAATAAATTCCACTGCAATACCATCCAAACCTGCTGCCTTGCCGGCTTTCATCTTCCGCAAAGCTTTTACTACCTCTTCTCTGTTTAACAAATCATTTTCCCTAACCCTCTCACTTTGCACACCACCTCGACCAAAACACCCTATATCGGCCACTCTATCATCAAACACATTCAACAAACCTTCAAAATACTCACTCCATCTCCTTCTCACATCACCACTACTTGTTATCACCTCCCCATTAGCCCCCTTCACTGAAGTTCCCATTTGCTCCCTTGTCTTACGCACTTTATTTACCTCCTTCCAAAACATCTTTTTATTCTCCATGAAATTTAATGATACTCTCTCACCCCAACTCTCATTTGCCCTCTTTTTCACTTCTTGCACCTTTCTCTTGACCTCTCGCCTCTTTCTTTTATACATCTCCCACTCACTTGCATTTTTTCCCTGCAAAAATCGTCCAAATGCCTCTATCTTCTCTTTCACAAATAATCTTACTTCTTCATCCCACCACTCGCTACCCTTTCTAATCAACCCACCTCGCAAGCTTCTCATGCCACAAGCATCTTTTGCGCAAGCCATCACTACTTCCCTAAATACACCCAATTCCTCCCCCACTCCCCTTACCTCCTTTGTTCTCACCTTTTTCCATTCTGTACTCAGTCTCTCCTGGTACTTCCTCACACAAGTCTCCTTCCCAAGCTCACTTACTCTCACCACTCTCTTCACCCCAACATTCTCTATTCTTTTCTGAAAACCCATACAAATCTTCACCTTCGCCTACACAAGATAATGATCAGACATCCCTCCAGTTGCACCTCTCAGCACATTAACATCCAAAAGTCTCTCTTTCGCGCGCCTATCAATTAACACGTTATCCAATAACGTTCTCTGGCCATCTCTCCTACTTACATACGTATACTTATGTATATCTCGCTTTTTAAACCAGGTATTCCCAATCACCAGTCCTTTCTCAGAACACAAATCCACAAGCTCTTCACCATTTCCATTTACAACACTGAACACCCCATGTATACCAATCATTCCCTCAACTGCCACATTACTCACCTTTGCATTCAAATCACCCATCACTATAACCCGGTCTTTTGCATCAAAAACCACTAACACACTCATTCAGCTGCTCCCAAAACACTTGCCTCTCATGATCTTTCTTCTCATGCCCAGGTGCATATGCACCAATAATCACCTATCTCTCTCCATCAACTCTCAGTTTTGCCCATATCAATCTAGAATTTACTTTCTTACACTCTAACACATACTCCCACAACTCCTGTTTCAAGAGTAGTGCTACTCCTTCCCTTGCTCTTTTCCTCTCACTAACCCCTGACTTTACTCCCAAGACATTCCCAAACCATTCTTCCGATTTGCCCTAGAGGCTCGTTTCACTCAGAGCCAATACATCCAGGTTCCTTTCCTCAAACATACTACCTATCTCTCCTTTTTTCTCATCTTGGTTACATCCACACAACGAAGTTCAAGGGTAAAGGGGAAGAGTGGTTTAGGAATATCTTGGGAATAAATTCAGGGGTTAGTGAGAGGACAAGAGCAAGGGAAGGAGTAGCACTACTCCTGAATCAGGAGTTGTGGGAGTATGTGATAGAGTGTAAGAAATTAAATTCTAGACTGATATAGGTAAAACTGAAAATTGATGGAGAGAGATGGGTGATTATTGGTGCATATGTACCTGGGCATGAGAAGAAAGATCATGAGAGGCAAGTGTTTTGGGAGCAGCTGAATGAGTGTGTTAGTGGTTTTGATGCAAAAGACCGGGTTATAGTGAAGGCTGATTTGAATGCAAAGGTGAGTAACGTGGCACAGTTGAGGGAATAATTGGTATGCGTGGAGTGTTCAGTGTTGTAAATGGAAATGGTGAAGAACCTGTAGATTTATGTGCTGAAAAAGGACTGGTGATTGGGAATACCTGGTTTAAAAAGCGAGATATACATAAGTATACGTATGTAAGTAGGAGAGATGGCCAGAGAGCGTTATTGGATTACGTGTTAATTGATAGACGCACGAAAGAGAGACTTTTGGATGTTAATGTGCTGAGAGGTGCAACTGGAGGGATGTCTGATCATTATCTTGTGGAGGCGAAGGTGAAGATTTGTGGGGGTTTTCACAAAAGAAGAGAGAATGTTGGGGTGAAGAGAGTGGTGAGAGTAAGTGAGCTTGGGAAGGAAACTTGTGTGAGGAAGTACCAGGAGAGACTGAGTACAGAATGGAAAAAGGTGAGAACAAAGGAGGTAAGGGGAGTGAGGGAGGAATGGGATGTATTTAGGGAAGCAGTGATGGCTTGCGCAAAAGATACTTGTGGCATGAGAAGCGTGGGAGGTGGGTTGATTAGAAAAGGTAGTGAGTGCTGGGATGAAGAAGTAAGATTATTAGTGAAAGAGAAGAGAGAGGCATTTGGACAATTTTTGCAGGGAAAAAATGCAAATGAGTGGGAGAGGTATAAAAGAAAGAGGCAGGAGGTCAAGAGAAAGGTGGAAGAGGTGAAAAAGAGGGCAAATGAGAGTTGGGGTGAGAGAGTATCATTAAATTTCAGAGAGAATAAAAACACGTTTAGGAAGGAGGTAAATAAAGTGCGTAAGACAAGGGAGCAAATGGAATCTTCAGTGGAGGGGGCTAATGGGGAGGTGATATCAAGTAGTGGTGATGTGAGGAGATGGAGTGAGTATTTTGAAGGTTTGTTGAATGTGTTTGATGATACATTGGCAGATATAGGGTGTTTTGGTCGAGGTGGTGTGCAAAGTGAGAGGGTTAGGGAAAATGATTTGGTAAATAGAGAAGAGGTAGTAAAAGCTTTCCGGAAGATGAAAGCCGGCAAGGCAGCAGGTTTGGATGGTATTGCAGTGGAATTTATTAAAAAAAAGGGGGTGACTGTATTGCTGACTGGTTGGTGAGGTTATTTAATGTATGTATGATTCGTGGTAAGGTGCCTGAGGATTGGCGGAATGCTTGCATAGTGCCATTGTACAAAGGCAAAGGGGATGAGAGTGAGTGCTCAAATTACAGAGGTATAAGTTTGTTGAGCATTCCTGGTAAATTATAAGGGATGGTATTGATCGAGAGGGTGAAGGAATGTACAGAGTATCAGACTGGGGAAGAGCAGTGTGGTTTCAGAAGTGGTAGAGGATGTGTGGATCAGGTGTTTGCTTTGAAGAATGTATGTGAGAAATACTTAGAAAAACAAATGGATTTGTATGTAGCATTTATGGATCTGGAGAAGACATATGATAGAGTTGATAGAGATGCGCTGTGGAAGGTTTTAAGAATATATGGTGTAGGACGCAAGTTGTTAGAAGCAGTGAAAAGTTTTTATCGAGGATGCAAGGCATGTGTACGTGTAGGAAGAGAGGAAAGTGATTGGTTCTCAGTGAATGTGAGCTTGCGGCAGGGGTGTGCGATGTCTCCATGGTTGTTTGATTTGTTTATGGATGGGGTTGTTAGTGAGGTGAATGCAAGAGTTTTGGAAAGAGGGGCAAGTATGCAGTCTGTTGTGGATGAGAGAGCTTGGGAAGTGAGTCAGTTGTTGTTCGCTGATGATACAGCCCTGGAGGCTGATTCATGTATGAAACTGCAGAAGCTGGTGACTGAGTTTGGTAAAGTGTGTGAAAGAAGAAAGTTAAGAGTAAATGTGAAAAAGAGCAAGGTTATTAGGTACAGTAGGGTTGAGGGTCAAGTCAATTGGGAGGTAAGTTTGAATGGAGAAAAACTGGAGGAGGTAAAGTGTTTTAGATATCTGGGAGTGGATCTGGCAGCGGAACCATGGAAGCGGAAGCGAATCATAAGGTGGGGGAGGGGGAGAAAGTTCTGGGAGCATTGAAGAATGTGTGGAAGTCGAGAACATTATCTCGGAAAGCAAAAATGGGTATGTTTGAAGGAATAGTGGTTCCAACAATGTTGTATGGTTGCGAGGCGTGGGCTATGGATAGAGTTGTGCGCAGGAGGATGGATGTGCTGGAAATGAGATGTTTGAGGACAATGTTTGGTGTGAGGTGGTTTGATCGAGTAAGTAACGTAAGGGTAAGAGAGATGTGTGGAAATAAAAAGAGCGTGGTTGAGAGAGCAGAAGAAGGTGTTTTGAAATGGTTTGGGCACATGGAGAGAATGAGTGAGGAAAGATTGACCAAGAGGATATATGTGTCAGAGGTGGAGGGAACGAGGAGAAGTGGGAGACCAAATTGGAGTTGGAAAGATGGAGTGAAAAAGATCTTGTGATCGGGGCCTGAACATGCAGGAGGGTGAAAGGAGGGCAAGGAATAGAGTGAATTTTATCGATGTGGTATACCGGGGTTGACGTGCTGTCAGTGGATTGAATCAGGGCATGTGAAGCGTCTGGGGTAAACCATGGAAAGCTGTGTAGGTATGTATAATTGCGTGTGTGGACGTATGTATATACATGTGTATGGGGGTGGGTTGGGCCATTTCTTTCGTCTGTTTCCTTGCGCTACCTCGCAAACGCGGGAGACAGCGACAAAGCAAAAAGAAAAAAAAAAAAAAAAAAAAATATATATATATATATATATATATATATATATATATATATATTAGCCCCTTCATCATAGTGAAGGGGGCTAATGGGGAGGTGATAACAAGTAGTGGTGATGTGAGAACGAGATGGAGTGAGTATTTTGAAGGTCTGTTGAATGTGTTTGATGATAGAGTGGCAGATATAGGGTGTTTTGGGCGAGGTGGTGTGCAAAGTGAGAGGGTTAGGGAAAATGATTTGGTAAACAGACAAGAGGTAATAAAAGCTTTGCGGAAGATGAAAGCCGGCAAGGCAGCAGGCTTGGATGGTATTGCAGTGGAATTTATTAACAAAGGGGGTGACTGTACTGTTGACTGGTTGGTAAGATTATTTAATGTATGTATGATTCATGGTGAGGTGCCTGAGGATTGGCGGAATGCTTGCATAGTGCCATTGTACAAAGGCAAACAGGATAAGAGTGAGTGCTCAAATTACAGAGGTATAAGTTTGTTGAGTATTCCTGGGAAATTATATGGGAGGGTATTGATTGAGAGGGTAAAGGCATGTACAGAGCATCAGATTGGGGAAGAGCAGTGTGGTTTCAGAAATGGTAGAGGATGTGTGGATCAGGTGTTTGCTTTGAAGAATGTATGTGAGAAATACTTAGAAAGCAAATGGATTTGCATGTAGCTTTTATGGATCTGGAGAGGGCATATGTTAGAGTTGATGGAGATGCTTTGTGGAAGGTATTAAGAGTATATGGTGTGGGAGGCAAGTTGTTAGAAGCAGTGAAAAATTTTTATCGAGGATGTCAGGCATGTGTACGTGTAGGAAGAGAGGAAAGTGATAGGTTCTCAGTGAATGTTGGTTTGCGGCAGGGGTTTGTGATGTCTCCATGGTTGTTTAATTTGTTTATGGATGGGGTTGTTAGGGAGGTGAATGCACGAGTTTTGGAAAGAGGGGCAAGTATGCAGTCTGTTGTGGATGAGAGAACTTGGGAAGTGAGTTAGTTATTGTTCGCTGATGATACAATGCTGGTGGCTTATTCATGTGAGAGACTGCAGAAGCTGGTGACTGAGTTTGATAAAGTGTGTGAAAGAAGAAAGTTAAGAGTAAATGTGAATAAGAGCAAGGCTATTACGTACAGTAGGGTTGAGGGTCAAGTCAACTGGGAGGTAAGTTTGAATGGAGAAAAACTGGAGGAAGTAAAGTGTTTTAGATATCTCGGAGTGTATCTGGCAGTAGATGGAACCATGGAAGCGGAAGTGAATCATAGGGTGGGGGAGGGGGCGATAATTCTGGGAGCTTTGAAGAATGTGTGGAAATCGAGAACATTATCTCGGAAAGCAAAAATGGGTATGTTTGAAGGAATAGTGGTTCCAACAATGTTGTATGGTTGCGAGGCGTGGGCTATGGATAGAGTTGTGCGCAGGAGGGTGGATGTGCTGGAAATGAGATGTTTGAGGACAATACGTGGTGTGAGGTGGTTTGATCGAGTAAGTAATGTAAGGGTAAGAGAGATGTGTGGAAATAAAAAGAGTATGGTTGAGAGAGCAGAAGAGGGTGTTTTGAAATGGTTCGGTCACATGGAGAGAATGAGTGAGGAAAGATTGACCAAGAGGATATATGTGTCAGAGATGGAGGGAACGAAGAGAAGTGGGAGACCAAATTGGAGGTGGAAAGATAGAGTGAAAAAGATTTTGAGTGATCGGGGCCTGAACATGCAGGAGGGTGAAAGGCGCGCAAGGAACAGAGTGAATTGGAACGATGTGGTATACCGGGGTCGACGTGCTGTCAATGGATTGAACCAGGGCATGTAAAGCGTCTGGGGTAAACCATGGAAAGTTCTGTGGGGCCTGGATGTGGAAAGGGAGCTGTGGTTTCGGTGCATTATACATGAGCATTGTATGTTATATATATATATATATATATATATATATATATATATATATATATATATATATATATATATATAATTCATACTGTCTGCCCTTATTCATTCCCATCGCCACCCCACCACACATGAAATGACAACCCCCTCCCCCCTCATGTGCACGAGGTAGCGCTAGGAAAAGACAACAAAGGCCACATTCGTTTACACTCAGTCTCCAGCTGTCATGTATAATGCACCGAAACCACAGCTACCTTTCCCTATCCAGGTCCCAAAAAACTTTCCATGGTTTCCCTAGACGCTTCACATGCACTGGTTGAATCCATTGACAGTACGTCGATCACGGTATTCCACGTCGTTCCAATTCACTCTATTCCTTACACGACTTTCACCCTCCTGCATGTTCAGGCCCCGATCACTCAAAATCTTTTTCACTCTATCTTTCCACCTCCAATTTGGTCTCCCACTTCTCTTCGTTCCCTCCACCTCCGACACATATATCCTCTTGGTCAATCTTTCCTCACTCATTCTCTCCATGTGACCAAACCACTTCAAAACACCCTCTTCTGCTCTCTCAACCACACTCTTTTTATTTCCACACATCTCTCTTACCCTTACGTTACTTACTCGATCAAACCACCTCACACCACATATTGTCCTCAAACATCTCATTTCCAGCACATCCATCATCCTGCGCACAACTCTATCTATAGCCCACGCCTCGCAACAATATAACATTGTTGGAACCACTATTCCTTCAAATATACCCATTTTTCCTTTCCACGATAACGTTCTCGACTTCCACACATTTTTCAACGCTCCCAGAACTTTCGCCCCTTCCCCCACCCTATGATTCACTTCCACTTCCATGGTTCCATCCGCTGCCAGATCCACTCCCAGATATCTATAACACTTCACTTCCTACAGTTTTTCTCCATTTAAACTTACCTCCTAATTGACTTGTCCCTCAACCCTTTTTTTTTTTTTTTTTTTTTTATACTTTGTCGCTGTCTCCCGCGTTTGCGAGGTAGCGCAAGGAAACAGACGAAAGAAATGGCCCAAGCCCCCCCCCCCCCCCCATACACATGTACATACACACGTCCACACACGCAAATATACATACCTACACAGCTTTCCATGGTTTACCCCAGACGCTTCACATGCCTTGATTCAATCCACTGACAGCACGTCAACCCCTGTATACCACATCGCTCCAATTCACTCTATTCCTTGCCCTCCTTTCACCCTCCTGCATGTTCAGGCCCCGATCACACAAAATCTTTTTCACTCCATCTTTCCACCTCCAATTTGGTCTCCCTCTTCTCCTCGTTCCCTCCACCTCCGACACATATATCCTCTTGGTCAATCTTTCCTCACTCATTCTCTCCATGTGCCCAAACCATTTCAAAACACCCTCTTCTGCTCTCTCAACCACGCTCTTTTTATTTCCACACATCTCTCTTACCCTTACGTTACTTACTCGATCAAACCACCTCACACCACACATTTTCCTCAAACATCTCATTTCCAGCACGTCCATCCTCCTGCGCACAACTCTATCCATAGCCCACGCCTCGCAACCATACAACATTGTTGGAACCACTATTCCTTCAAACATACCCATTTTTGCTTTCCGAGATAATGTTCTCGACTTCCACACATTTTTCAAGGCTCCCAAAATTTTCGCCCCCTCCCCCACCCTATGATCCACTTCCGCTTCCATGGTCCCATCCGCTGACAGATCCACTCCCAGATATCTAAAACACTTCACTTCCTCCAGTTTTTCTCCATTCAAACTCACCTCCCAATTGACTTGACCCTCAACCCTACTGTACCTAATAACCTTGCTCTTATTCACATTTACTCTTAACTTTCTTCTTCCACACACTTTACCAAACTCAGTCACCAGCTTCTGCAGTTTCTCACATGAATCAGCCACCAGCGCTGTATCATCAGCGAACAACAACTGACTCACTTCCCAAGCTCTCTCATCCCCAACAGACTTCATACTTGCCCCTCTTTCCAGGACTCTTGCATTTACCTCCCTAACAACCCCATCCATAAACAAATTAAACAACCATGGAGACATCACACACCCCTGCCGCAAACCTACATTCACTGAGAACCAATCACTTTCCTCTCTTCCTACACGTACACATGCCTTACATCCTCGATAAAAACTTTTCACTGCTTCTAACAACTTGCCTCCCACACCATATATTCTTAATACCTTCCACAGAGCATCTCTATCAACTCTATCATATGCCTTCTCCAGATCCATAAATGCTACATACAAATCCATTTGCTTTTCTAAGTATTTCTCACATACATTCTTCAAAGCAAACACCTGATCCACACATCCTCTACCACTTCTGAAACCGCACTGCTCTTCCCCAATCTGATGCTCTGTACATGCCTTCACCCTCTCAATCAATACCCTCCCATATAATTTACCAGGAATACTCAACAAACTTATACCTCTGTAATTTGAGCACTCACTCTTATCCCCTTTGCCTTTGTACAATGGCACTATGCACGCATTCCGCCAATCCTCAGGCACCTCACCATGAGTCATACATACATTAAATAACCTTACCAACCAGTCAACAATACAGTCACCCCCTTTTTTAATAAATTCCACTGCAATACCATCCAAACCTGCTGCCTTGCCGGCTTTCATCTTCCGCAAAGCTTTTACTACCTCTTCTCTGTTTACCAAATCATTTTCCCTAACCCTCTCACTTTGCACACCACCTCGACCAAAACACCCTATATCTGCCACTCTGTCATCAGACACATTCAACAAACCTTCAAAATACTCATTCCATCTCCTTCTCACATCACCACTACTTGTTATCACCTCCCCATTTACGCCCTTCACTGAAGTTCCCATTTGCTCCCTTGTCTTACGCACCCTATTTACCTCCTTCCAGAACATCTTTTTATTCTCCCTAAAATTTACTGATAGTCTCTCACCCCAACTCTCATTTGCCCCTCAACCCTACTGTACCTAATAACCTTGCTCTTATTCACATTTACTCTCAGCTTTCTTCTTTCACACACTTTACCAAAATCAGTCACCAGCTTCTGCAGTTTCTCATCCAAATCAGCCACCAGCGCTGTATCATCAGCGAACAACAACTGACTCACTTCCCATGTTCTCTCATCCACAACAGACTGCATACTTGCCCCTCTTTAGAAAACTCTTGCATTCACCTCACTAACACCATCCATAAACAAATTAAACAACCATGGTCACATCACGCACCGCTGCCGCAAACCAACATTCACTGAGAACTAATCACTTTCCTCTCTTCCTACACGTAAACATGCCTTACATCCTCGATAAAAACCTTTCACTGCTTCTAACAACTTGCCTCCCACACCATGTATTCCTAATACCTTCCACAGAGCATCTCTATCAACTCTATCATATGCCTTCTCCAGATCCATAAATGCTACATACAAATCCATTTCCTTTTCTAAGTATTTCTCACATACATTTTTCAAAGCAAACACCTGATCCAAACATCCTCTACCACTTCTGAAACCACACTGCTCTTCCCCAATCTGATGCTCTATACATGCCTTCACCCTCTCAATCAATACCCTCCCATATAATGTCCCAGAAATTCTCAACAAACTTATGCCTCTGTAATTTGAGCACTCACTCTTATCCCCTTTGCCTTTGTACAATGGCACTATGCAAGCATTCCGCCAATCCTCAGGCACCTTACCATGAGTCATATATACATTCAATAACCTTACCGACCAGTCAACAATACAGCCACCCCCTTTTTTAATAAAATCCACTGCAATACCATCGAAACCCGCCGCCTTGCCGGCGTTCATCTTCCGAAAAGCTTTTACTACCTCTTCTCTGTTTGCCAAAATATTATACCTAACCCTCTCACTTTGCACACCACCTCGATCAAAACGCCCTATATCTGCCACTTTATCATCAAACACATTCAACAAACCTTCATAATACTCACTCCATCTCCTTCTCACATCACCACTATTTGCTATCACCTCCCCATTTGCTTCCTTCACTGATGTTCTCACTTGTTCCCTCGTCTTACGCACCTTATTTACCTCCTTCCAAAACATCTTTTTATCCTCCCTAAGATTTAATGATACTCTCTCACCCCAACTCTCATGTGCCCCCTTTTTCTCCTCTTGCACCTTTGTCTTGACCTCCTGCCTCTTTCTTTTATACATCTCCCACTCATTTGCATTTTTTCCCTGCAAAAATAGGTCCAAATGCCTCTCTCTTCTCTTTCACTAAAAATCTTACTTCTTCATCCCACCACTCACTACCCTTGTAATCAGCCCACCTCCCACGCTTCTCATGCCACAAGCATCTTTTGCACAAGCCATCACTGCTTCCCTAAATACATCCCATTCTTCCCCCACTCCCCTTACCTCCTTTGTTCTAACCTTTTTCCATTCTGTACTCAGTCTCCCCTGGTACTTCCTCACATAAGTCTCCTTCCCAAGCTCACTTACTCTCACCACTCTCTTCACCCCAAACCTTCTTTTCTGAAAACCTCTACAAATCTTCAATTTCGCCTCCACAAGATAGTGATCAGACATCCCTCCAGTTGCACCTCTCAGCACATTAACATCCAAAAGTCTCTTTTTCACGCGCCTATCAATTAACGCGTAATCCAATAACGCTCTCTGGCCATCTCTCCTACATACATACGTATACTTATGTATATCTCTCTTTTTAAACCAGGTATTCCCAACCACCAGTCCTTTTTCACCACATAAATCTACAAGCTCTTCACCATTTCCATTTACAACACTGAACAGCCCATGTACACCAATGATTCCATCAATTGCGACATTACTCACCTTTGCATTCAGATCACCCATCACTATAACCCGGTCTCGTGCATCAAAACCACTAACACACTCATTCAGCTGCTCCCAAAACACTTGCCTCTCATGATCTTTCTTCTCATGCCCAGGCGCATATGCACCAATAATCACCCCTCTCTCTCTCTCTCTCTATCCACTTTCAGTTTTACCCATATCAATCTAGAGTTTACTTTCTTACACTCTGTCACATAATAGCACAACTCCTGTTTCAGGAGTAGTGCTACTCCTTCCCTTGCTCTTGTCCTCTCACTAACCCCTGACTTTATTCCCAAGACATTTTCAAACCACTCTTCCCCTTTAACCTTGAGCTTCGTTTCACTCAGAGCCAAAACATCCATGTTCCTTTCCTCAAACATACTACCTATCTCTCCTATTTCTCATCTTGGTTACATCCACACACATGTAGACACCCCAATCTGAGCCTTCGAGGAGGATGAGCACTCCCCGCGCGACTCATTCTTCTGTTTCCCCATTTTAAAAGTTAAAATACAAGGAGGGGAGGGTTTATATATATATATATATATATATATATATATATATATATATATATATATATATATATATATATATATATATATATATATATTGCTATGTCGCTGTCTCCCGCGTTTGCGAGGTAGCGCAAGGAAACAGACGAAAGAAATGGCCCAACCCACCCCCATACACATGTATATACATACGTCCACACACAAATCCATTTACTTTTCTAAGTCGAGAACAAAAATGGGTATGTTTGAAGAAATAGTGGTTCCAACAATGTTGTATGGTTGCGAGGCGTGGGCTATGGATAGAGTTGTGCGCAGGAGGGTGGATGTGCTGGAAATGAGATGTTTGAGGACAATATGTGGTGTAATAATCACATCATCAGGGTAGACACAAGAGAGAAATATAACAGTCAGTTGATATACATCGAAGAGACGAAGCTAGGACGCCATTTGGTAAACATGTGATTGTCCAAAACATACAACGAGCGTTCATAAACTTATCATTTTACAAATCTTATCAACAATAAAGTTATCTAATTTGTATAGACTATCACTAATATTAAGATTATAATTCTTTGTGTATTTAATAATAGAAAATTCAATGATATTTCTCGTGGTAATAGAGTTAGAGTTAATAACTGAGATGGCATTACTCCAGTCAATACAATGATCATAATTTTTAACATGATTAAACAAGGCATTTGATTCTTGTCCCGTTCTTATACTATATTCATGTTGCTTAAGTCTAACAGAAAGATCCTTACCAGTCTGACCAACATGAAATTTATCACAGTTTCCACAAGGCACTTTATAGATTCATCCAGGAGAATTTCTGGTGAATTCCTAATTAAGATATTCCTTATAGTATTATTGTTGCTGAAGGCAACATTTACATTAAAGGATTTAAGCAACATGGGAAGCAAAGTGAAATTATTATTAAAAGGGAGAACTAAAAGATTCTTGGTGTCGATGGGAGGTTTGGGCTCAACTCTATAGAATGATTTCTTTGCTAACTTAAGGAATTTATCAATGAAAGATCTAGGGTACTTTAACTTAGATCCAATAGAATATATCTTCTCAAACTCATCACCAATAAACTCTGGACTGCAAATACGTAATGCCCTAAGGGACATAGATTGAAATGATGATAATTTAACTCTGTCATGTTGAGATGAGTAATAATGGATATATGAGCATACATTGGTGGGTTTTCTGTATATGCTAAACTTAAACTTGTTTCCTTGCCTATGGATCATGCAATCTAAAAATGGTAACATACCATTGTTTTCATTTTCTACAGTAAATTTGATGGAATGTACTAAATTGTTAAGTAAGGGGAAAAATGTTTGTAAATTTTCATTTGTTGGCCAAACACAAAGAACATCATCTACATACCTAAACCAAATTGCATTAGAAGGTAAGATATCCTTTAGTAATTTTGTTTCAAAAAATTCCATATAAAGATTACTTAGTACAGGTGAAAGAGGGTTACCCATTGCCATACCAAATTTCTGAGCATAAAAATCTCCATTAAATTGAAATACACAGTCTTTTATACACAATTTTATCAGTTCAGTGAAAACAGACTTTGAAACAGGTAAATGAATATCATCCAAGACATCAAATAAATGTTCTAAAAGGTCATCAACTGGAACTTTAGTGAAAAGTGAGGAAACATCAAAGCTAACTAGTTTGAAATCAAAATTAACATTGATATTGTTTAGCTTGTTAACTAAATCTACATTGTTCATGATATTAGAATTTGATATCTTACCCACTAAAGGGCTTAATAAAGAAACTAATCATTTTGACAATTTATATGTGATGGAGCTTACTGAACTCACTATAGGTCTTGCTGGAAAATTCTGTTTATGTGTTTTGATAAGTCCATACATATATGGCAATGAAGGGGACAGAGATGACAAACTTTTGATAAGAGAACCATTACCTTTCAACAACATCTTCATTTCTTTATTGAAGTGAGAATTAACTGCTTCTAAGGGATTTTTACTAAGTTTAGAATATGTTGTGTTATCATTTAGAAGATCATTCATTTTAAATAAATAGTTACTTTTGTCTAAAATCACAACAGTGTTAGCCTTATCTGCTTTAGTAATATGTATATCCTTGTGTTTTTTAAGGTGTTAATAGCTTTTATGAATCTTTTAGGGCAATTAGGTTCCACTAGTTTTGACAAACTGGCATACACTAAACCCTTACAGATGTTGATTTCATCATTACTTAAATTACTGTATTTCTCTAAATTACTAAAAGACTTTGTGACATGAACACAGCTGGCTTCCCCTTCTAATGCAATTTGGTTTAGGTATGTAGATGATGTTCTTTGTGTTTGGCCAACAAATGATAATTTACAAATATTTCTCCCCTTACTTAACAATTTAGTACCTTCCATCAAATTTACTGCAGAAAATGAAAACAATGGTATGTTACCATTTTTAGATTGCATGATCCATAGGCAAGGAAACAAGTTTAAGTGTAGCATATACAGAAAACCTACCAATATATGCTCATATATCCATTATTACTCATCTCAACATGACAGAGTTAAATTATCATCATTTCAATCTATGCTCCTTAGGGCATCACGCATTTGCAGTCCAGAGTTTATTGATGATGAGTTTGAGAAGATATATTCTATTGAATCTAAGTTAAAGTACCCTAGATCTTTCATTGATAAATCCCTTAAGTTAGCAAAGAAATCATTCTATAGAGTTGAGCCCAAACCTCCCATTGACACCAAGAATATTTTAGTTCTCCCTTTTAATAATAATTTTACTTTGCTTCCCATGTTGCTTAAATCCTTTAATGTAAATGTTGCCTTTAGCAACAATAATACTATAAAGAATATCTTAATCAGGAATTCACCAGAAAATTCTGCTGGGTGCATCTATAAAGTGCCTTGTGGAAACTGTGATAAATTTTATGTTGGTCAGACTGGTAAGGATCTTTCTGTTAGACTTAAGCAACATAAATATAGTATAAGAATGGGACAAGAATCAAATGCCTTCTTTAATCATGTTAAAAACTATGATCATTGTATTGACTGGAGTAATGCCATCTCAGTTATTAACTCTAACTCTATTACCAAGAGAAATATCATTGAATCTTCTATCATCAATTACACAAAGAATTATAATCTTAATATTAGTGATGGTCTATACAAATTAGATAACTTTATCGCTGATGAAATTTGTAAAATGATAAGTTTATGAACGCTCGTTGTCTGTCTTGGACAATCACATGTTTACCAAATGGCGTCTTAGCTACGTCTCTTCGTTGTATATCAACTGACTGTTATATTTCTCTCTTGTGTCTCCCCTGATGATGTGATTGTTACACGAAAGTGCACTTGGGTACTTATCGTGTTTCATTTTCCCCTTGGACTCATAGAAATACATATGTATAAATATACGTTTACATGTAATAAAGTGCATATGAACGCGCACCTTCATAGAACATACAAACCTCCAACAGCCAAGGTCGAACCCGGGACCCCTGTGCAAGAGGCAGGAATGCTAACCAATTGGCTATGGACCTGCCTAATAGGAAACAATATTCGAATACTAAGTACTCGAATACCCTTCGTCGCATATTGGTGAGCAACGGGGTCTACATCGGTCATTTCCCAGCAGGCGCACATAGCCAGCAGATAGCATTTTACCGAACCTAACTGTACAACGACGAGGTATATGAATACGAATAAAGTGCGTATGAACGCGCACCTTTTCACCAATGTGAAACGAAGGATATTCGAGTACTTAGTATTCGAATAGTTGTTTCCTATTAGCCAGGCCCATAGCCTAGCGGTTAACATTCCTGCCTCTTGCACAGGGGTCCCGGGTTCGATCCTGGCTGTATGTATATGTATGTATATGTACGTGTATGTGCGTGTATGTGTATATGTGTGCATATGAGTGGATGGGTCTCTCTTCGTCTGTCTCCTGGCGCTACATCGCTGACGTGGGAAACGGCAATCAAGTATAATAATAATAACATATTCCTTTTTTATCTACAGGGTAATGAAACACGCGATAAGTTCCCAAGTGCACTCTCGTGTAATGATCACATCATCAGGGGAGACACAAGAATGAGACAGAGGACAGTCAGATGGTATACAAGGAAAAGACGTAGCTATGACGTCATTTGGTAAACATGTGACTACCCTAATGAAGGTCGGGTGCGTTCAAGTCTAGCAACTTGCTTATTATAAATTTATCATGTGGACAGGAAGGTGAATTGTTTACAAATTTTATCAACAATAAAGTTATCCAGTTTGTATAAACATTACTAATATTAAGAATATAATTCTTTATGTATTTGATGATAAAACATTCAATGATATTTCTCGTGGTACTGGAGTTAGAGTTAATAATTGAGATGTAATTATTCCAGTTAATACAATGATCATAGTTTTTGACGTGACTGAACAAGGCATATGTTTTTGTTCTGTTTTTATACTATATCTATATTGCTTAAGTCTAACAGAAAGATCCTTACCAGTCTGCCCAACATAAAATTTATCACAGTTTCTACATGGCACTTTATAGATGCACCCAGGAGAATTTTCTGATGAATCCCTGATTAAGATATTCTTTATGGTATTATTGTTGCTGAAGGCAACATTTACATTAAAGGATTTAAGCAACATGGGAAGTAAAGTGAAATTATTATTAAAAGGGAGAACAAAAAGATTCTTGAGGTCAATGGAAAGTTTGGGCTCAACTCTATAAAATGATTTCTTTGCTAACTTGAGGGATGTATCAATGAAAGATCTAGGGTACTTTAACTTAGATCCAATAGAATATATCTTCTCAAACTCATGATCAATAAACTCTGGACTGCAAATACGTAATGCCCTAAGGAACATAGACTGGAATGATGATAATTTAACTCTGTCATGTTGAGATGAGTAATAATGGATATATGAGCATACATTGGTAGGTTTTCTGTATATGCTAAACTTAAACTTGTTTCCATCCTATGAATCATGCAATCTAAAAATGATAACATACCATTATTTTCAATTTATATAGTAAAGTTGACGGAAGGTACTAAATTGTTAAGGGAGAAATGTTTGTAAATTTTCATTTGTTGGCCAAACACAAAGAACATCATCTACATACCTAAACCAAATTGCATTAGAAGGTAAGATATCCTTTAGTAATTTTGAGTCAAAGAATTCCATATAAAGACTACTTAATACAGGTAAAAGAAGGTTACCCATTGCCATACCAAATTTCTGAGCATAATAATCTCCATTAAATTGAAATACACAGTCTTTTATACACAATTTTATCAATGTAATAAAAACAGACTTTGAAACAGGTAAACTAATATTATCTGAGACTCCAACTAAATAATCTAAAAGGTCATCAACTGGAACTTTTGTGAACAGAGATGGTAACACAAAATCTAACCAGCTTGAAATCAAAATTAAAATTGATATCATTAAGTTGGTTAACTAAATCTACATTGTTCATGATATTAGATTTTGATATCTTAACCACTTATGGGCTTAATGAAGAATCCCCTTGAAGCAGTTAATTCCCATTTCAATAAAAAAAAAAAATGAAGTTGTTGTTGAAAGGTAATGGTTCTCTTATCAAAAGTTTGTCATCTCTGTCCCCTTCAGTGCCATATATGTATGGACTTATCAAAACACATAAACAGAATTTTCCAGCAAGACCTATAGTGAGTTCAGTAAGCTCCATCACATATAAATTGTCAAAATGGTAAGTTTCTTTATTAAGCCCTTTAGTGGGTAAGGTATCAAATTCTAATATCATGGACAATGTAGATTTAGTTAACAAACTTAATATCAGTGTTAATCTTGATTTCAAACTGGTAGTTTTGATGTTTCATCTCAGTTCACATAAGTTCCATTTGATGACCTCTTAGATTATTTAGTTATGTTTTGGATTATATTCATTTACCTGTTTCAAAGTCTGTTTTCACTGAACTGATAAAACTGTGTATAAAAGACTGTGTATTTCAATTCAATGGAGATTGTTATGCTCAAAAAATTGGTCTGGCAATGGGTAACCCTCTTTCACTTGTACTACATAATCTTTATATGGAATTTCTTAAACAAAATTACTAAAGGATATCTTACCTTCTAATGCAATTTGGTTTAGGTATGTAGATGATGTTCTTTGTGTTTGGCCAACACATAATGATTTACAAACATTTCTCCCCTTACTTAACAATTTAGTACCTTCCATCAACTTTACTGAAGAATTTAAAAATAATGGTATGTTACCATTTTTGGAATGCATAATTCAGACTGCATATACAGAAACCCTACCAATGTATGCTCACATATCCATTATTATTCATCTCAACATGACAGAGTTAAATTATCATCATTTCAATCTATGTTCCTTAGGGCATTACGTATTTGCAGTCCAGAGTTTACTGATGATGAGTTTGAGAAGATATATTCTATTGGATCTATGTTAAAGTACCCTAGATCTTTCATTGATAAATCCCTTAAGTTAGCAAAGAAATAATTTTATAGAATTGAGCCCAAACCTCCCATCGACACCAAGAATCTTTTAGTTCTCCCTTTTACTAATAATTTCACTTTACTTCCCATGTTGCTTAAATCCTTTAATGCAAACGTTGCCTTTAGCAACAATAATACAGTAAAGAATATCTTAATCAGGAATTCACCAGAGAGTTCTGCAGGATGTGTTTATAGAGTGCCATGTAGAAACTATAATATGTTTTATGTTGGGCAGACTGGTAAGGATCCTTCTCTTATACTTAAGCAGCACAAACATAACATAAGAACAGGACAAGAATCAAATGCCTTGTTTAACTATGTTAAAACTTATGATCATTGCACTGGCTGGAGTAATGCCATCTCAATTATTAGTCCTAACTCCTGTACCACGAGAAATATCATTAAGTCTTCTATATATTACCTAATTCACAAAGAATTATAACTTTAATATCAGTGAAGGTCAATTCAAATTACATAGCTTTATGTTATTTTAGAACATTTCCCCTTGTTAAAATAATTAATTCATGATATACATGTTGCCAAACTTGAACGCACCCAACCTACGTTCGGGTTGTCATTTATTTACCAAATGGCGTCCTAGCTACGTCTCTTCGTTGTATATCAACTGACTGTTATATTTCTCTCTTGTGTCTCCCCTGATGATGTGATTATGACACGAAATTGCACTTGGGAATATATCTTGTTTCATTTCATCGTATACTCATTAGAATATATGTATATATTCTCATTTATTATACTTTGTCGCGGTCTCCCGCGAGGTAGCGCAAAACAGACAAAAGAAATGGCCCAACCCACCCCCATACACATGTATATACATACATGTCCACACACGCAAATATACATACCTATACATCTCAATGTACACATATATACAAACACACAGACATATACATATATACACATGTACATAATTCATACTGTCTGTCTTTATTCATTCTCATCGCCACCTCGCCACACATGGAATAACATCCCCCCTACCCCCTCATGTGTGCGAGGTAGCGCTAGGAAAAGACAACAAAGGCCCCATTCGTTCACACTCAGTCTCTAGCTGTCATGTAATAATGCACCGAAACAACAGCTCCCTTTCCATATACAAGCCCTACAGAACTTTCCATGGTTTACCCCAAACGCTTCGCATGCCCTGGTTCAATCCATTGATAGCACGTCGACCCCGGTATACCACATCGATCCAATTCACTCTATTCCTTTAACCCTCCTGCATGTTCAGGCCCCAATCACTCAAAATCTTTTTCATACCATCTTTCCACCTCCAATTTGGTCCCCCACTTCTCTTCGATCCCTCCACCTCTGACACATATATCCTCTTGATCAACCTTTCCTCACTCATTCTCTCCATGTGACCAAACCATTTCAAAACACCCTCTTCTGCTCTCTCAACCACGCTCTCTTTATCTCCACACATCTCTCTTACACTTATTTTACTTACTCGATCAAACCACCTCACACCACATATTGTCCTCAAACATCTCATTTCCAGCACATCCACCCTCCTACGCACAACTCTATCCATAGCCCACGCCTCGCAACCATACAACATTGTTGGAACCACTATTCCTTCAAACATACCCATTTTTGCTTTCCGAGATAATGTTCTCGACTTCCACACATTTTTCAATGCTCCCAGAATTATCGCCCCCTCCCCCACCCTATGATTCACTTCCGCTTCAATGGTTCCATCCGCTGCCAAATCCACTCCCAGATATCTAAAACACTTTACTTCCTCCAGTTTTTCTCCATTCAAACTTACCTCCCAACTGACTTCACCCTCAACCCTACTGTACCTAATTACCTTGCTCTTATTCACATTTACTCTTAACTTTCTTCTTTCACACACTTTACCAAACTCAGTCACCAGCTTCTGCAGTCTCTCACATGAATAAACCACCAGCGCTGTATCATCAGCGAACAACAACTGACTCACTTCCCTAACTCTCTCATCCACAACAGACTGTATACTTGCCCCTCTTTCCAAAACTCTTGCATTTACCTCCCTAGCAACCCCATCCATAAACAAATTAAACAACCATGGAGACATCACACACCCCTGCCGCAAACCTACATTCACTGAGAACCAATCACTTTCCTCTCTTCCTACACGTACACATGCCTTACATCCTCGATAAAAACTTTTCACTGCTTCTAACAACTTGCCTCCCACACCATATATTCTTAATACCTTCCACAGAGCATCTCTATCAACTCTATCATATGCCTTCTCCAGATCCATAAATGCTACATACAAATCCATTTGTTTTTCTAAGTATTTCTCATATACATTCTTCAAAGCAAACACCTGATCCACACATCCTCTACCACTTCTGAAACCACACTGCTCTTCCCCAATCTGATGCTCTGTACATGCCTTCACCCTCTCAATCAATATCCTCCCATATAATTTCCCAGGAATACTCAACAAACTTATACCTCTGTAATTTGAGCACTCGCTCTTATCCCCTTTCCCTTTGTACAATGGCACTATGCAAGCATTCCGCCAATCCTCAGGCACCTCACCATGAATCATACATACATTAAATAACCTTACCAACCAGTCAACAATACAGTCACCCCTTTTTTAATAAATTCCACTGCAATACCATCCAAACCTGCTGCCTTGCCGACTTTCATCTTCCGCAAAGCTTTTACTACCTCTTCTCTGTTTACCAAATCATTTTCCCTAACCCTCTCACTTTGCACACCACCTCGACCAAAACACCCTATATCTGCCACTCTATCATCAAACACATTGAACAAACCTTCAAAATAGTCACTCCATCTCCTCACATCACCACTACCTGTTATCACCTCCCCATTAACCCCTTTCACTGAATTTCCCATTTGCTCCCTTGTCTTAAGCACTTTGTTTACCTCCTTCCAAAACATCTTTTTATACTCCCAAAAATTTACTGGTACTCTCTCACCCCAACTCTCATTTGCCCTCTTTTTTACCTCTTGCACCTTTCTCTTAACCTCTTGCCTCGTTCTTTTATACATCTCCCACTCATTTGCATTTTTTCCCTGCAAAAATCGTCCAAATGCCTCTATCTTCTCTTTCACTAATAATCTTACTTCTTCATCCCACCACTCGCTACCCTTTCTAATCAACCCACCTCGCAAGCTTCTCATGCCACAAGCATCTTTTGCGCAAGCCATCACTACTTCCCTAAATACAACCCATTCCTCCCCCAATTCCCTTACCTTCTTTGTTCTCACCTTTTTCCATTCTCTACTCAGTCTCTTCTGGTACTTCCTCACACAAGTCTTCTTCCCAAGCTCACTTACTCTCACCACTCTCTTCACCCCAACATTCTCTCTTCTTTTCTGAAAACCCCAACAAACCTTCACCTTCGCCTCCACAAGATAATGATCAGGCATCACTACAGTTGCACCTCTCAGCACATTAACATCCAAAAGTCTCTCTTTCGCGCGCCTATCAATTAACACGTTATCCAATAACGTTCTCTGGCCATCTCTCCTACTTACATACGTATACTTATGTATATCTCGCTTTTTAAACCAGGTATTCCCAATCACCTGTCCTTTTTCAGCACATAAATCTACAAGCTCTTCACCATTTCCATTTACAACACTGAACACCCCATGAATACCAATTATTCCCTCAACTGCCACATTACTCACCTTATCATTCAAATCACCCATCACTGTAACCCGGTCTTGTGCATCAAAACCACTAACACACTCATTCAGCTGCTCCCAAAACAATTGCCTCTCATGATCTTTCTTCTCATGCCCAGGTGCATATGCACCAATCTCTCTCCATCAACTTTCAGTTTTACCCATATCAATCTAGAATTTACTTTCTTACACTATAACACATACTTCCACAACTCCTGTTTCAGGAGTACTGCTACTCCTTCCCTTGCTCTTTTCCTCTCACTAACCCCTGACTTTACTCCCAAAACATTCCCAAACCACTCTTCACCTTTACCCTTGAGGTTCGTTTCACTCAGAGACAAAACATCCAGGTTCCTTTCCTCAAACATACTACCTATCTCTCCTTTTTTCTCATCTTGGTTACATCCACACACATTTAGAGACCACAATCTGAGTGTTCGAGGAGGATGAGCACTCCCAGCGTGACTCCTTCTCCTGCTTCAAATTTTAGAAAGTCAAAATACAAGAAGGGGAGGGTTTCTGGCCCCCAGCTCCCGTCCCCTTTAGTCGCCTTCTACGACACGTGAGGAATGCGTGGGAAGTATTCTTTCTCCCCTATCCCATGGGATAGGGGAGAAAGGGGACAGGGGGCCAGGTGAGGATATTCCCTCAAAGGTCCAATCTTTTGTTCTTAACGCTACCTCGCTAACGCGGGAAATGGCGAATAGTATGAAAGAAAGAAAGATATATATATATATATAAGTATAAAAGTATAAGTATAAGTATAAAAAAAAAAAAAAAAATATATATATATATATATATATATATATTTATTTTTTTTTTTTTTTTTTCTTTGTCGCTGTCTCCGGCGTTTGCGAGGTAGCGCAAGGAAACAGACGAAAGAAATGGCCCAACCCACCCCCATACACATGTATATACATACGTCCACACACGCAAATATACATACCTACACAGCTTTCCATGGTTTACCCCAGACGCTTCACATGCCTTAATTCAATCCACTGACAGCACGTCAACCCCGGTATACCACATCGCTCCAATTCACTCTATTCCTTGCCCTCCTTTCACCCTCCTGCATGTTCAGGCCCCGATCTCACAAAATCTTTTTCACTCCATCTTTCCACCTCCAATTTGGTCTCCCTCTTCTCCTCGTTCCCTCCACCTCCGACACATATATCCTCTTGGTCAATCTTTCCTCACTCATTCTCTCCATGTGCCCAAACCATTTCAAAACACCCTCTTCTGCTCTCTCAACCACGCTCTTTTTATTTCCACACATCTCTCTTACCCTTACGTTACTCACTCGATCAAACCACCTCACACCACACATTGTCCTCAAACATCTCATTTCCAGCACATCCATCCTCCTGCGCACAACTCTATCCATAGCCAACGCCTCGCAACCATACAACATTGTTGGAACCATTATTCCTTCAAACATACCCATTTTCGCTTTCCGAGATAATGTTCTCGACTTCCACACATTCTTCAAGGCCCCCAGAATTTTCGCCCCCTCCCCCACCCTATGATCCACTTCCGCTTCCATGGTTCCATCCGCTGCCAGATCCACTCCCAGATATCTAAAACACTTCACTTCCTCAGTTTTTCTCCATTCAAACTCACCTCCCAATTGACTTGACCCTCAACCCTACTGTACCTAATAACCTTGCTCTTATTCACATTTACTCTTAACTTTCTTCTTTCACACACTTTACCAAACTCAGTCACCAGCTTCTGCAGTTTCTCACATGAATCAGCCACCAGCGCTATATCATCAGCGAACAACAACTGACTCACTTCTCAAGCTCTCTCATCCCCAACAGACTTCATACTTGCCCCTCTTTCCAAAACTCTTGCATTCACCTCCCTAACAACCCCATCCATAAACAAATTAAACAACCATGGAGACATCACACACCCCTGCCGCAAACCTACATTCACTGAGAACCAATCACTTTCCTCTCTTCCTATACGTACACATGCCTTACATCCTCGATAAAAACTTTTCACTGCTTCTAACAACTTGCCTCCCACACCATATATTCTTAATACCTTCCACAGAGCATCTCAATCAACTCTATCATATGCCTTCTCCAGATCCATAAATGCTACATACAAATCCATTTGCTTTTCTAAGTATTTCTCACATACATTCTTCAAAGCAAACACCTGATCCACACATCCTCTACCACTTCTGAAACCACACTGCTCTTCCCCAATCTGATGCTCTGTACATGCCTTCACCCTCTCAATCAATACCCTCCCATATAATTTACCAGGAACACACAACAAACTTATACCTCTGTAATTTGAGCACTCACTCTTATCCCCTTTGCCTTTGTACAATGGCACTATGCACGCATTCCGCCAATCCTCAGGCACCTCACCATATATATATATATATATATATATATATATATATATATATATATATATATATATATATATATATATATATATATATATATATATTTATATATATATATATATATATATATATAGGGGATAGGGGAGAAAGAATACTTCCCACGTATTCCCTGCGTGTCGTAGAAGGCGAATAAAAGGGGAGGGAGCGGGTGGCTGGAAATCCTCCCCTCTCTTGTTTTTTTTTAATTTTCCAAAAGAAGGAACAGAGAAGGGGGTCAGGTGAGGATATTCCCTCTAAGACCCAGTTCTCTGTTCTTAACGCTACCTCGCTAACGCGGGAAATGGCAAATAGTATGGAAAAAAAAAAAAAAAAAAAATATATATATATATATATATATATATATATATATATATATATATATATATATATATATATATGGTTGTTTAATTTGTTTATGGATGGGGTTGTAAGGGAGGTAAATGCAAGAGTCCTGGAAAGAGGGGCAAGTATGAAGTCTGTTGGGGATGAGAGAGCTTGGGAAGTGAGTCAGTTGTTGTTCGCTGATGATACAGCGCTGGTGGCTGATTCATGTGAGAAACTGCAGAAGCTGGTGACTGAGTTTGGTAAAGTGTGTGGAAGAAGAAAGTTGAGAGTAAATGTGAATAAGAGCAAGGTTATTAGGTACAGTAGGGGTGAGGGTCAAGTCAATTGGGAGGTGAGTTTGAATGGAGAAAAACTGGAGGAAGTGAAGTGTTTTAGATATCTGGGAGTGGATCTGTCAGCGGATGGAACCATGGAAGCGGAAGTGGATCATAGGGTGGGGGAGGGGGCGAAAATTTTGGGAGCCTTGAAAAATGTGTGGAAGTCGAGAACATTATCTCGGAAAGCAAAAATGGGTATGTTTGAGGGAATAGTGGTTCCAACAATGTTGTATGGTTGCGAGGCGTGGGCTATGGATAGAGATGTGCGCAGGAGGATGGATGTGCTGGAAATGAGATGTTTGAGGACAATGTGTGGTGTGAGGTGGCTTGATCGAGTAAGTAACTTAAGGGTAAGAGAGATGTGAGGAAATAAAAAGAGCGTGGTTGAGAGAGCAGAAGAGGGTGTTTTGAAATGGTTTGGGCACATGGAGAGAATGAGTGAGGAAAGATTGACCAAGAGGATATATGTGAATTGGATAGAGTGAATTGGATCGATGTGGTATACTGGGGTTGACGTGCCGTCAGTGGATTGAATCAGGGCATGTGAAGCGTCTGGGGTAAACCATGGAAAGCTGTGTAGGTATGTATATTTGCGTGTGTGGACGTATGTATATACATGTGTATGGGGGTGGGTTGGGCCATATCTTTCGTCTGTTTCCTTGCGCTACCTCGCAAACGCGGGAGACAGCGGCAAAAAAAAGAAAAAAAAAGAAAAAAAAAATGTATATATATATATATACATATATATATATATATATATATATATATATATATATATATATATATATATATATATATATATATATATATATATATATATATATATGAGTTTGCTTTGAAGAATGTATGTGAGAAATACAAATGCATTGTGAGAATGTGAGAAATGTGAGAAATACAAAAGCAAATGCATTTGTATGTAGCATTTATGGATCTGGAGAAGGCATATGATAGAGTTGATAGAGATGCTCTGTGGAAGGTATTAAGAATATATGGTGTGGGAGGCAAGTTGTTAGAAGCAGTGAAAAGTTTTTATCGAGGATGTAAGGCATGTGTACGTGTAGGAAGAGAGGAAAGTAATTGGTTCTCAGTGAATGTAGGTTTGCGGCAGGGGTGTGTGATGTCTCCATGGTTGTTTAATTTGTTTATGGATGGGGTTGTTAGGGAGGTAAATGCAAGAGTTTTGGAAAGAGGGGCAAGTATGAAGTCTGTTGTGGGTGACAGAGCTTGGGAAGTGAGTCAGTTGTTGTTCGCTGATGATACAGCGCTGGTGGCTGATTCATGTGAGAAACTGCAGAAGCTGGTGACTGAGTTTGGTAAAGTGTGTGAAAGAAGAAAGTTAAGAGTAAATGTGAATAAGAGCAACGTTATTAGGTACAGTAGGGTTGATGGTCAAGTCAATTGGGAGGTAAGTTTGAATGGAGAAAAACTGGAGGAAGTAAAGTGTTTTAGATATCTGGGAGTGGATCTGGCAGCGGATGGAACCATGGAAGCGGAAGTGGATCATAGGGTGGGGGAAGGGGCGAAAATTCTGGGAGCCTTGAAGAATGTGTGGAAGTCGAGAACATTATCTCGGAAAGAAAAAATGGGTATGTTTGAAGGAATAGTGGTTCCAACAATGTTGTAAGGTTGCGAGGCGTGGGCTATGGATAGAGTTGTGCGCAGGAGGGTGGATGTGCTGGAAATGAGATGTTTGAGGACAATGTGTGGTGTGAGGTGGTTTGATCGAGTAAGTAACGTAAGGGTAAGAGATATGTGTGGAAATAAAGAGAGCGTGCTTGAGAGAGCAGAAGAGGGTGTTTTGAAATGGTTTCGGGCACACGGAGAGAATGAGTGAGGAAAGATTGACCAAGAGGATATATGTGTCGGAGGTGGAGGGAACGAAGAGAAGTGGGAGACCAAATTGGAGGTGGAAAGATGGAGTGAAAAAGATTTTGTGTGATCGGGGCCTGAACATGCAGGAGGGTGAAAGGAGGGCAAGGAATAGAGTGAATTGGATCGATGTGGTATACCGGGGTTGACGTGCTGTCAGTGGATTGAATCAGGGCATGTGAAGCGTCTGGGGTACACAATGGAAAGCTGTGTAGGTATGTATATTTGCGTGTGTGAACGTGTATGCATATACATGTGTATGGGGGTGGGTTGGGCCATTTCTTTCGTCTGTTTCCTTGCGCTACCTCGCAAACGCGGGAGACAGCGACAAAGCAAAAAAAAAAAAAAATATATGAGCACCCTTCACTATGGTGAAGGGGGCTAATGGGGAGGTGATAACAAGTAGTGGTGATGTGAGAAGGAGATGGAGTGAGTATTTTGAAGGTTTGTTGAATATGTTTGATGATAGAGTGGCAGATATAGGGTGTTTTGGTCGATGTGGTGTGCAAAGTGAGAGTGTTAGGGAAAATGATTTGGTAAACAGAGAGGAGGTAGTAAAAGCTTTGCGGAAGGTGAAAGCCGGCAAGGCAGCAGGTTTGGATGGTATTGCAGTGGAATTTATTAAAAAAAGGGGGTGACTGTACTGTTGACTGGTTGGTAAGGTTATTCATTGTATGTATGATTCATGGTGAGGTGAATGAGGATTGACGGAATGCTTGCATAGTGCCATTGTACAAAGGCAAAGAGGATAAAAGTGAGTGCTCAAATTACAGAGGTATAAGTCTGTTGAGTATTCCTGGGAAATTATATGGGAGGGTATTGATTCAGAGGGTGAAGGCATGTACAGAGCATCAGATTGGGGAAGTGCAGTGTGGTTTCAGAAATGGTAGAGGATGTGTGGATCAGGTGTTTGCTTTGAAGAATGTATGTGAGAAATACTTAGAAAGCAAATGGATTTCTATGTAGCTTTTATGGATGTGGAGAGGGCATATGTTAGAGTTGACAGAGATGCTCTGTGGAAGGTATTAAGAATATATGGTGTGGGAAGCAAGTTGTTAGAAGCAGTAAAAAGTTTTTATCGAGAACGTCAGGCATGTGTACGTGTAGGAAGAGCGGAAAGTGATTGGTTCTCAGTGAATGTAGGTTTCCGGCAGGGGTTTGTGATGTCTCCATGGTTGTTTAATTTGTTTATGGATGGGGTTGTTAAGGAGGTGAATGAAAGAGTTTTGGAAAGAGGGGCAAGTATGCACTCTGTTGTGGATGAGAGAACTTGGAAAGTGAGTTAGTTATTGTTCGCTGATGATACAGCGCTGGTGGCTTATTCATGTGAGAGACTGCAGAAGCTGGTGACTGAGTTTGGTAAAGTGTGTGAAAGAAGAAAGTTAAGAGTAAATGTGAATAAGAGCAAGGTTATTAGGTACAGTAGGGTTGAGGGCCAAGTCAATTGGGAGGTAAGTTTGAATGGAGAAAAACTGAAGGAAGTAAAGTGTTTTAGATATCTGGGAGTGTATCTGGCAGTGAATGGAACCATGGAAGCGGAAGTGAATTATAGGGTGGGGAAGGGGGCGAAAATTCTGGGAGCCTTAAAGAATGTGTGGAAGTCGAGAACATTATCTCGGAAAGGAAAAATGTGTATGTTTGAAGGAATAGTGGTTCCAACAATGTTGTATGGTTGCGAGGCGTGGGCTATGGATAGAGTTGTGCGCAGAAGGATGGATGTGCTGGAAATGAGATGTTTGACGACAATATGTGGTGTGAGGTGGTTTCATCGAGTAAGTAATGTAAGGGTAAGAGAGGTGTGTGGAAATAAAAAGAGTATGGTTGGCAGAGCAAAAGAGGATGTTTTGAAATGGTTTGGTCACATGGAGAGAATGAGTGAGGAAAGATTGACAAAGAGGATATATGTGTCAGAGGTGGAGGGAACGAAGAGAAGTGGGAGACCAAATTGGAGGTGGAAAGATAGAGTGAAAAAGATTTTGAGTGATCGGGGCCTGAACATGCAGGAGGGTGAAAGGTGTGCAAGGAATAGAGTGAATTGGAACGATGTGGTATACCGGGGTCGACGTGCTGTCAATGGTTTGAACCAGGGCATGTAAAGCGTCTGGGGTAAACCATGGAAAGTTCTGTGGGGCCTGGATATGGAAAGGGCGCTGTGGTTTCGGTGCATTATTACATGACAGCTACAGACTGAGTGTGAACGAATGGGGCCTTTCTTGTCTTTTCCTAGCGCTACCTCGCACACATGAGGGGGTAGGGGGTTGTTATTCCATGTGCGGCGAGGTGGCGATGAGAATAAATAAAGGCAGACAGTATGAATTATGTACATGTGTATATGTGTATATGTCTATGTGTGTATATATATATGTGTACATTGAGATGTATAGGTATGTATATTTGCGTGTGTGGACGTGTATGTATATACATGTGTATGGGGGTGAGTTGGGCCATTTCTTTCGTCTGTTTCCTTGCGCTACCTCGCTAACGCGGGGTACAGCGACAAAGCAAAATAAAAAAAAGAATAACAAAAATACAAAATAATATATATATATATATATATATATATATATATATATATATATATATATATATATATATATATATATATATTTATTTTTTTTTATTATACTTTGTCGCTGTCTCCCGCGTTTGCGAGGTAGCGCAAGGAAACAGACGAAAGAAATGGCCCAACCCCCCCCCCCCCATACACATGTATATACATACGTCCACACACGCAAATATACATACCTACACAGCTTTCCATGGTTTACCCCAGACGCTTCACATGCCTTGATTCAATCCACTGACAGCACGTCAACCCCAGTATACCACATCGCTCCAATTCACTCTATTCCTTGCCCTCCTTTCACCCTCCTGCATGTTCAGGCCCCGATCACACAAAATCTTTTTCACTCCATCTTTCCACCTCCAATTTGGTCTCCCTCTTCTCCTTGTTCCCTCCACCTCCGACACATATATCCTCTTGGTCAATCTTTCCTCACTCATTCTCTCCATGTGCCCAAACCACTTCAAAACACCCTCTTCTGCTCTCTCAACCACGCTCTTTTTATTTCCACACATCTCTCTTACCCTTACGTTACTCACTCGATCAAACCACCTCACATCACACATTGTCCTCAAACATCTCATTTCCAGCACATCCATCCTCCTGCGCACAACTATATCCATAGCCCACGCCTCGCAACAATACAACATTGTTGGAACCACTATTCCTTCAAACATACCCATTTTTGCTTTCCGAGATAATGTTCTCGACTTCCACACATTCTTCAAGGCCCCCAGAATTTTCGCCCCCTCCCCCACCCTATGATCCACTTCCGCTTCCATGGTTCCATCCGCTGCCAGATCCACTCCCAGATATCTAAAAACACTTCACTTCCTCCAGTTTTTCTCCATTCAAACTCACCTCCCAATTTACTTGACCCTCAACCCTACTGTACCTAATAACCTTGCTCTTATTCACATTTACTCTTAACTTTCTTCTTCCACACACTTTACCAAACTCAGTCACCAGCTTCTGCAGTTTCTCTCATGAATCAGCCACCAGCGCTGTATCATCAGCGAACAACAACTGACTCACTTCCCAAGCTCTCTCATATATATATGGGGATAGGGGATTAAGAATACTTCCCACGTATTCCCTGCGTGTCGTAGAAGGCGACTAAAAGGGGAGGGAGCGGGGGGCTGGAAATCCTCCCCTCTCGTTTTTTTTTTTTTTTTTTAATTTTCCAAAAGAAGGAACAGAGAATTGGGCCAGGTGAGGGTATTCCCTCAAAGGCCCAGTCCTCTGTTCTTAATGCTACCTCGCTAACGCGGGAAATGGCGAATAGTTTAAAAGAAAAAAAAGATATATATATATATATATATATATATATATATATATATATATATATATATATATATATATATATATATATATAAATATACGTCTGCCCTTATCCATTCCCATCGCCACCCCACCACACATAAAATGACAAACCCCTCCCCCAGCATCTGCGCGAGGTAGCGCTAGGAAAAGACAACAAAGGCCCCATTCGTTTACACTCAGTCTCTAGCTTTCTTGTATAATGCACCGAAACCACAGCTCCCTTTCCATATCCAGGTCCCAAAAAACTTTCCATGGTTTCCCTAGACGCTTCACATGCACTGGTTGAATCCATTGACAGTACGTCGACCACGGTATTCCACGTCGTTCCAATTCACTCTATTCCTTACACGCCTTTCACCCTCCTGCATGTTCAGGCCCCGATCATTCAAAGTTTTTCTCACTCAATCTTTCCACCTCCGATTTGGTCTCCCACTTCTCGTTCCCTCTACCTCTGACTCATATATCCTCTTTGTCAATCTTTCCTCATTCATTCTCTCAATGTGACCAAACCATTTCAAAACACCCTCTTCAGCTCTCTCAACCACACTCTTTTTATTACCGCACATCTCTCTTCTCCCTTTCATTACTTACTCGATCAAACCACCTCAGACCACTTATTGTCCTCAAACATCTCATTTCCAGCACATCCACCCTCCTACGCACAACTCTATCTATAGCTCACGCCTCGCAACCACACAACATTGTTAGAACCACTATTCCTTCAAACATACCCATTTTTGCTTTCCACGATAACGTTCTCGACTTCCACACATTTTTCAACGCTCCCAGAACTTTCGCCCCCTCCCCCACCCTATGATTCACTTCCACTTCTATGGTTTCATCCGCTGATCCATCCAGATCCACTCCCAGACATCTATAACACTTCACTTCCTCCAGTTTTTCTCCATTCAAACTTACCTCCTAATTGACTTGTCCCTCAACCCTACTGTACCTAATAACCTTGCTCTTATTCACATTTACTCTCAGCTTTCTTCTTTCACACACTTTACCAAACTCAGTCACCAGCTTCTGCAGTTTCTCACCCAAATCAACCACCAGCGCTGTATCATCAGCGAACAACAACTGACTCACTTCCCAAGTTCTCTCATCCACAACAGACTTCATACTTGCCCCTCTCACCAAAACTCTTGCATTCACCTCCCTAGCAACCCCATCCATAAACAAATTAAACAACCATGGTCACATGATGCACCGCTGCCGCAAAACAACATTCACTGAGAACCAATCATTTTCCTCTCTTCCTACACGTACATATGCCTGACATCCTCGATAAAAACTTTTCACTGCTTCTAACAACTTACCTCCCACACCATGTATTCCTAATACCTTCCACAGAGCATCTCTATCAACTCTATCATATGCCTTCTCCAGATCCATAAATGCTACATACAAATCCATTTGCTTTTCTAAGTATTTCTCACATACATTCTTCAAAGCAAACACCTGATCCACACATCCTCTACCACTTCTGAAACCACACTGCTCTTCCCCAATCTGATGCTCTGTACATGCCTTCACCCTCTCAATCAATACCCTCCCATATAATTTACCAGGAATACTCAACAAACTTATACCTCTGTAATTTGAGCACTCACTCTTATCCCCTTTGCCTTTGTACAATGGCACTATGCACGCATTCCGCCAATCCTCAGGCACCTCACCAGGAGTCATACAAACATTAAATAACCTTACCAACCAGTCAATAATACAGTCACCCCCTTTTTTAATAAATTCCACTGCAATACCATCCAGACCTGATGCCTTGCCGGCTTTCACCTTCCGCAAAGCTTTTACTACCTCTTCTCTGTTTACCAAATCATTTTCCCTAACACTCTCACTTTGCACACCACCTCGACCAAAACACCCTATATCTGCCACTCTATTATCAAACACATTCAACAAACCTTCAAAATACTCACTCCATCTCCTTCTCACATCACTACTACTTGTTATCACCTCCCCATTTGCGCCCTTCACTGAAGTTCCCATTTGCTCCCTTGTCTTACGCACTTTATCTACCTCCTTCCAGAACATCTTTTTATTCTCCCTAAAATTTAATGATACTCTCTCACCCCAACTCTCATTTGCCCTCTTTTTCACCTCTTGCACCTTTCTCTTGACCTCCTGTCTCTTTCTTTTATACATCTCCCTCTCAATTGCATTTTTTCCCTGCAAAAATCGTCCAAATGCCTCTCTCTTCTCTTTCACTAATAATCTTACTTCTTCATCCCACCACTCACTACCCTTTCTAATCAACCCACCTCCCACTCCTCTAATGCCACAAGCATCTTTTGCGCAATCCATCACTGATTCCCTAAATACATCCCATTCCTCCCCCACTCCCCTTACTTCCATTGTTCTCACCTTTCTCCCTGGGGATAGGGGTGAAAGAATACTTCCCACGCATTTCTCGCGTGTCGTAGAAGGCGACTAGAGGGGACGGGAGCGGAGGGCCAGAAATCCTCCCCTCCTTGTATTTTTTAACTTTCTAAAATAGGAAACAGAAGAAGGAGTCGCGCGGGGAGTGCTCATCCTCCTCGAAGGCTCAGACTGGGGTGTCTAAATGTGTGTGGATGTAACCAAGATGTGAATAAAGGAGAGATAGGTAGTATGTTTGAGGAAAGGAACCTGGATGTTTTGGCTCTGAGTGAAACGAAGCTCAAGGGTAAAGGGGAAGAGTGGTCTGGGAATGTCTTGGAAGTAAAGTCAGGGGTTAGTGAGAGGACAAGAGCAAGGGAAGGAGTAGCAGTACTCCTGAAACAGGAGTTGTGGGAGTATGTGATAGAATGTAAGAAAGTAAATTCTCGATTAATATGGGTAAAACTGAAACTTGATGGAGAGAGATGGGTGATTATTGGTGCATATGCACCTGGGCATGAGAAGAAAGATCATGAGAGGCAACTGTTTTGGGAGCAGCTGAATTAGTGTGTTAGTGGTTTTGATGCACGAGACCGGGTTATAGTGATGGGTGATTTGAATGCAAAGGTGAGTGATGTGGCAGTTGAGGGAATAATTGGTATACATGGGGTGTTCAGTGTTGTAAATGGAAATGGTGAAGAGCTTGTAGATTTATGTGCTGAAAAAGGACAGGTGATTGGGAATACCTGGTTTAAAAAGCGAGATATACATAAGTGTACGTATGTAAGTAGGAGAGATGGCCAGAGAGCGTTATTCGATTACGTGTTAATTGACAGGCGCGCGAAAGAGAGACTTTTGGATGTTAATGTGCTGAGAGGTGCAACTGGAGGGATGTCTGATCATTATCTTGTGGAGGCTAAGGTGAAGATTTTGTATGGGTTTTCAGAAAAGAAGAGTGAATGTTGGGGTGAAGAGGGTGGTGAGAGTAAGTGAGCTTGGGAAGGAGACATGTGTGAGGAAATACCAGGAGAAACTGAGTACAGAATGGTATATATATATATATATATATATATATATATATATATATATATATATATATATATATATATATATATATATATCTTTTTTTTTTTTTTTTATACTTTCTCGCTGTCTCCCGCGTTTGCGAGGTAGCGCAAGGAAACAGACGAAAGAAATGGCCCAACCCCCCCCCCCCATACACATGTACATACACACGTCCAGACACGCAAATATACATACCTACACAGCTTTCCATGGTTTACCCCAGACGCTTCACATGCCTTGCTTCAATCCACTGACAGCACGTCAGCCCCTGTATACCACATGACTCCAATTCACTCTATTCTTGCCCTCCTTTCACCCTCCTGCATGTTCAGGCCGCGATCACACAAAATCTTTTTCACTCCATCTTTCCACCTCCAATTTGGTCTCCCTCTTCTCCTTGTTCCCTCCACCTCCGACACATATATCCTCTTGGTCAATCTTTCCTCACTCATCCTCCCCATGTGCCCAAACCACTTCAAAACACCCTCTTCTGCTCTCTCAACCACGCTCTTTTTATTTCCACACATCTCTCTTACCCTTACGTTACTCACTCGATCAAACCACCTCACACCACACATTGTCCTCAAACATCTCATTTCCAGCACATCCATCCTCCTGCGCACAACTCTATCCATAGCCCACGCCTCGCAACCATACAACATTGTTGGCACCACTATTCCTTCAAACATACCCATTTTTGCTTTCCGAGATAATGTTCTCGACTTCCACACATTCTTCAAGGCCCCCAGAATTTTCGCCCCCTCCCCCACCCTATGATCCACTTCCGCTTCCATGGTTCCATCCGCTGCCAGATCCACTCCCAGATATCTAAAACACTTCACTTCCTCCAGTTTTTCTCCATTCAAACTCACCTCCCAATTGACTTGACCCTCAACCCTACTGTACCTAATAACCTTGCTCTTATTCACATTTACTCTTAACTTTCTTCTTCACACACTTTACCAAACTCAGTCACCAGCTTCTGCAGTTTCTCTCATGAATCAGCCACCAGCGCTGTATCATCAGCGAACAACAACTGACTCACTTCCCAAGCTCTCTCATCCCCAACAGACTTCATACTTGCCCCTCTTTCCAGGACTCTTGCATTTACCTCCTTTACAACCCCATCCATAAACAAATTAAACAACCATGGAGACATCACACACCCCTGCCGCAAACCTACATTCACTGAGAACCAATCACTTTCCTCTCTTCCTACACGTACACATGCCTTACATCCTCGATAAAAACTTTTTACTGCTTCTAACAACTTGCCTCCCACACCATATATTCTTAATACCTTCCACAGAGCATCTCTATCAACTCTATCATATGCCTTCTCCAGATCCATAAATGCTACATACAAATCCATTTGCTTTTCTAAGTATTTCTCACATACATTCTTCAAAGCAAACACCTGATCCACACATCCTCTACCACTTCTGAAACCGCACTGCTCTTCCCCAATCTGATGCTCTGTACATGCCTTCACCCTCTCAATCAATACCCTCCCATATAATTTACCAGGAATACTCAACAAACTTATACCTCTGTAATTTGAGCACTCACTCTTATCCCCTTTGCCTTTGTACAATGGCACTATGCACGCATTCCGCCAATCCTCAGGCACCTCACCATGAGTCATACATACATTAAATAACCTTACCAACCAGTCAACAATACAGTCACCCCCTTTCTTAATAAATTCCACTGCAATACCATCCAAACCTGCTGCCTTGCCGGCTTTCATCTTCCGCAAAGCTTTTACTACCTCTTCTCTGTTTACCAAATCATTTTCCCTAACCCTCTCACTTTGCACACCACCTCGACCAAAACACCCTATATCTGCCACTCTGTCATCAGACACATTCAACAAACCTTCAAAATACTCATTCCATCTCCTTCTCACATCACCGCTACTTGTTATCACCTCCCCATTTACGCCCTTCACTGAAGTTCCCATTTGCTCCCTTGTCTTACGCACCCTATTTACCTCCTTCCAGAACATCTTTTTATTCTCCCTAAAATTTAATGATAGTCTCTCACCCCAACTCTCATTTGCCCTTTTTTTCACCTCTTGCACCTTTCTCTTGACCTCCTGTCTCTTTCTTTTATACTTCTCCCACTCAATTGCATTTTTTCCCTGCAAAAATCGTCCAAATGCCTCTCTCTTCTCTTTCACTAATACTCTTACTTCTTCATCCCACCACTCACTACCCTTTCTAAACAGCCCACCTCCCACTCTTCTCATGCCACAAGCATCTTTTGCGCAATCCATCACTGATTCCCTAAATACATCCCATTCCTCCCCGACTCCCCTTACTTCCATTGTTCTCACCTTTTTCCATTCTGTACACAGTCTCTCCTGGTACTTCCCCACACAGGTCTCCTTCCCAAGCTCACTTACTCTCACCACCTTCTTCACCCCAACATTCACTCCTCTTTTCTGAAAACCCATACTAATCTTCACCTTAGCCTCCACAAGATAATGATCAGACATCCCTCCAGTTGCACCTCTCAGCACATTAACATCCAAAAGTCTCTCTTTCGCACGCCTGTCAATTAACACGTAATCCAATAACGCTCTCTGGCCATCTCTCCTACTTACATAAGTATACTTATGTATATCTCGCTTTTTAAACCAGGCATTCCCAATCATCAGTCCTTTTTCGGCACATAAATCTACAAGCTCTTCACCATTTCCATTTACAACACTGAACACCCCATGCATACCAATTATTCCCTCAACTGCCACATTACTCACCTTTGCATTCAAATCACCCATCACTATAACCCGGTCTCGTGCATCAAAACCGCTAACACACTCATTTAGCTGCTCCCAAAACACTTGCCTCTCATGATCTTTCTTCTCGTGCCCAGGTGCATATGCACCAATAATCACCCACCTCTCTCCATCAACTTTCAATTTTACCCATATTAATCGAGAATTTACTTTCTTACATTCTATCACATACTCCCACAACTCCTGTTTCAGGAGTATTGCTACTCCTTCCCTTGCTCTTGTCCTCTCACTAACCCCTGACTTCACTCCCCAGACATTAGAAAGCGACTAGAGGGGACGGGAGCGGGGGGCCGGAAATACTCCCCTCCTTGTATTAACTTTCTAAAATGGGAAACAGAAGAAGGAGTCACGCGGGGAGTGATCATCCTCCTCGAAGGCTCAGAGTGGGGTGCCTAAATGTGTGTGGATGTAACCAAGATGTGAAAAAAGGAGAGATAGGTAGTATGTTTGAGGAAAGGAACCTGGATGTTTTGGCTCTGAGTGAAACGAAGCTCAAGGGTAAAGGGGAAGAGTGGTTTGGAAATATATATATATATATATATATATATATATATATATATATATATATATATATATTTTATACTTTGTCGCTGTCTCCCGCGTTTGCGAGGTAGCGCAAGGAAACAGACGAAAGAAATGGCCCAACCGCCCCCCCCCCCATACACATGTATATACATACGTCCACACACGCAAATATACATACCTACACAGCTTTCCATGGTTTACCCCAGACGCTTCACATGCCTTGATTCAATCCACTGACAGCACGTCAGCCCCGGTATACCACATCGCTCCAATTCACTCTATTCCTTGCCCTCCTTTCGCCCTCCTGCATGTTCAGGCCGCGATCACACAAAATCTTTTTCACTCCATCTTTCCACCTCCAATTTGGTCTCCCTCTTCTCCTTGTTCCCTCCACCTCCGACACATATATCCTCTTGGTCAATCTTTGCTCACTCATCCTCTCCATGTGCCCAAACCACTTCAAAACACCCTCTTCTGCTCTCTCAACCACGCTCTTTTTATTTCCACACATCTCTCTTACCCTTACGTTACTCACTCGATCAAAGCACCTCACACCACACATTGTCCTCAAACATCTCATTTCCAGCACATCCATCCTCCTGCGCACAACTCTATCCATAGCCCACGCCTCGCAACCATACAACATTGTTGGCACCACTATTCCTTCAAACATACCCATTTTTGCTTTCCGAGATAATGTTCTCGACTTCCACACATTCTTCAAGGCCCCCAGAATTTTCGCCCCCTCCCCCACCCTATGATCCACTTCCGCTTCCATGGTTCCATCCGCTGCCAGATCCACTCCCAGATATCTAAAACACTTCACTTCCTCCAGTTTTTCTCCATTCAAACTCACCTCCCAATTGACTTGACCCTCAACCCTACTGTACCTAATAACCTTGCTCTTATTCACATTTACTCTTAACTTTCTTCTTCCACACACTTTACCAAACTCAGTCACCATATATATATATATATATATATATATATATATATATATATATATATATATATATATATATATATATATATATACATATATATGCATATATATGTATGTAGAGTTGATAGAGATGCTCTGTGGAAAGTATTAAGAATATATGGTGTGAGAGGCAAGTTGTTGGAAGCAGTGAAAAGTTTTTATCGAGGATGTAAGGCATGTGTACGTGTAGGAAGAGAGGAAAGTGATTGGTTCTCAGTGAATGTAGGTTTGCGGCAGGGGTGTGTGATGTCTCCATGGTTGTTTAATTTGTTTATGGATGGGGTTGTTAGGGAGGTAAACGCAAGAGTTTTGGAAAGAGGGGCAAATATGAAGTCTGTTGGGGATGAGAGAGCTTGGGAAGTGAGTCAGTTGTTGTTCGCTGATGATACAGCGCTGGTGGCTGATTCATGTGAGAAACTGCAGAAGCTGGTGACTGAGTTTGGTAAAGTGTGTGAAAGAAGAAAGTTAAGTAAATGTGAATAAGTGCAAGGTTATTAGGTACAGTACGGTTGAGGGTCAAGTCAATTGGGAGGTAAGTTTGAATGGAGGAAAACTGGAGGAAGTAAAGTGTTTTAGATATCTGGGAGTGGATCTGGCAGCGGAGGGAACCATGGAAGCGGAAGTGGATCACAGGGTGGGGGAGGGGGCGAAAATCCTGGGAGCCTTGAAGAATGTGTGGAAGTCGAGAACATTATCTCGGAAAGGAAAAATGGGTATGTTTGAAGGAATAGTGGTTCCAACAATGTTGTATGGTTGCGAGGCGTGGGCTATGGATAGAGTTGTGCGCAGGAGGATGGATGTGCTGGAAATGAGATGTTTGAGGATAATGTGTGGTGTGAGGTGGTTTGATCGAGTAAGTAACGTAAGGGTAAGAGAGATGTGTAGAAATAAAAACAGCGTGGTTGAGAGAGCAGAAGAGGGTGTTTTGAAATGGTTTGGGCACATGGAGAGAATGAGTGAGGAAAGATTGACCAAGAGGATATATGTGTCGGAGGTGGAGGGAACGAGGAGAAGTGGGAGACCAAATTGGAGGTGGAAAGATGGAGTGAAAAAGATTTTGTGAGATCGGGGCCTGAACATGCAGGAGGGTGAAAGGAGGGCAAGGAATAGAGTGAATTGGATCGATGTGGTATACTGGGGTTGACGTGCTGTCAGTGAATTGAATCAGGGCATGTGAAGCGTCTGGGGTAAACCATGGAAAGCTGTGTAGGTATGTATATTTGCGTGTGTGGACGTATGTATATACATGTGTATGGGGGTGGGTTGGGCCATTTCTTTCGTCTGTTTCCTTGCGCTACCTCGCAAACGCTGGAGACAGCAACAAAGCAAAAAAAAAAAAAAAAAAAAAATGTATACTTTGAAATGTTTAGGTATGTATAAGTGCGTGTGTGGATGTTTATGTATATACATGTGTATGTGAATGGGTTTGGCCTCTTTTCATCTGTTTCCTTATGCTACCTCGCTAATGCGGGACACAGCGACAAAGTATGATATAATATGATGTATATATATATATATATATATATATATATATATATATATATATATATATATATATATATATATATATATATATATATAGATTATCCCTGGGGATAGGGGATTAAGAATACTTCCCACGTATTCCCTGCGTGTCGTAGAAGGAGGAACAGAGGGGGCCAGTTGAGGATATTCCAAAAAAGGCCCAGTCCTCTGTTCTTAGCGCTACCCCGCTAACGCGGGAAATGGCGAATAGTTTAAAAGAAAGAAAAAAAAAAAATATATATATATATATATATATATATATATATATATATATATATATATATATATATATATATATATCCAATAACGCTCTCTGGCCATCTCTCCTGCTTACATACGTATACTTATGTATATCTCGCTTTTTAAACCAGGTATTCCCAATCACCAGTCCTTTTTCAGCACATAAATCTACAAGCTCTTCACCATTTCCATTTACAACACTGAACACCCCATGTATACCAATTATTCCCTCAACTGCCACATTACTCACCTTTGCATTCAAATCACCTATCACTATAACCCGGTCTCGTGCATCAAAACCACTAACACACTCACCCAGCTGCTCCCAAAACACTTGCCTCTCATGATCTTTCTTCTCATGCCCAGGTGCATATGCACCAATAATCATCCATCTCTCTCTATCAACTTTCAGGCGCGCGAAAGAGAGACTTTTGGATGTTAATGTGCGGAGAGGTGCAACTGGAGGGATGTCTGATCATTATCTTGTGGAGGCTACGGTGAAGATTTGTAGGGGTTTATAGAAAAGAAGAGTGAATGTTGAGGTGAAGAGGGTGGTGAGAGTAAGTGAGCTTGGGAAGGAGACTTGTGTGAGAAAGTACCAGGAGAGACTGAGTACAGAATGGAAAAAGGTGAGAACAATGGAAGTAAGGGGAGTGGGGGAGGAATGGGATGTATTTAGGGAATCAGTGATGGATTGCGCAAAAGATGCTTGTGGCATGAGAAGAGTGGGAGGTGGGTTGATTAGAAAGGGTAGTGAGTGGTGGGATGAAGAAGTAAGATTATTAGTGAAAGAGAAGAGAGAGGCATTTGGACGATTTTTGCTGGGAAAAAATGCAATTGAGTGGGAGATGTATAAAAGAAAGAGACAGGAGGTCAAGAGAAAGGTGCAAGAGGTGAAAAAGAGGGCAAATGAGAGTTGGGGTGAGAGAGTATCATTAAATTTTAGGGAAAATAAAAAGATGTTCTGGAAGGAGGTAAATAAAGTGTGTAAGACAAGGGAGCAAATGGGAACTTCAATGAAAGGCGCAAATGGGGAGGTGATAACAAGTAGTGGTGATGCGAGAAGGAGATGGAGTGACTATTTTGAAGGTTTGTTGAATGAGTTTGATGATAGAGTGGCAGATATAGGGTGTTATGGTCGAGGTGGTGTGCAAAGTGAGAGTGTTAGGGAAAATGATTTGGTAAACAGAGAAGAGGTAGTAAAAGCTTTGCGGAAGATGAAGCCGGCAAGGCAGCAGGTTTGGATGGTATTGCAGTGGAATTTATTAAAAAAGGGTGTGACTGTATTATTGACTGGTTGGTAAGGTTATTTAATGTTTGTATGACTCATGGTGAGGTGCCTGAGGATTGGCGGAATGCGTGCATAGTGCCATTGTACAAAGGCAAAGGGGATAAGAGCGAGTGCTCAAATTACAGAGGTATAAGTTTGTTGAGTATTCCTGGTAAATTATATGGGGGGGGTATTGATTGAGAGGGTGAAGGCATGTACAGAGCATCAGATTGGGGAAGAGCAGTGTGGTTTCAGAAGAGGTAGAGCATGTGTGGATCAGGTGTTTGCTTTGAAGAATGTAGGTGAAAAAAATTAGAAAAGCAAATGGGTTTGTATGTAGCATTTATGGATCTGGAGAAGGCATATGATAGAGTTGATAGAGATGCTCTGTGGAAGGTATTAAGAATATATGGTGTGGGAGGCAAGTTGTTAGAAGCAGTGAAAAGTTTTTATCGAGGATGTAAGGCATGTGTACGTGTAGGAAGAGAGGAAAGTGATTGGTTCTCAGTGAACGTAGGTTTGCGGCAGGAGTGTGTGATGTCTCCATGGTTGTTTAATTTGTTTATGGATGGGGTTGTTAGGGAGGTAAATGCAAGAGTTTTGGAAAGAGGGGCAAGTATGAAGTCTGTTAGGGATGAGAGAGCTTGGGAAGTGAGTCAGTTGTTGTTCGCTGATGATATAGCGCTGGTGGCTGATTCATGTGAGAAACTGCAGAAGCTGGTGACTGAGTTTGGTAAAGTGTGTGAAAGAAGAAAGTTAAGAGTAAATGTGAATAAGAGCAACGTTATTAGGTACAGTAGGGTTGAGGGTCAAGTCAATTGGGAGGTAAGTTTGAATGGAGAAAAACTGGAGGAAGTAAAGTGTTTTAGATATCTGGGAGTGGATCTGGCAGCGGATGGAACCATGGAAGCGGAAGTGGATCATAGGGTGGGGGAGGGGGCGAAAATCCTGGGAGCCTTGAAGAATGTGTGGAATTCGAGAACATTATCTCGGAAAGGAAAAATGGGTATGTTTGTAGGAATAGTGGTTCCAACAATGTTGTATGGTTGCGAGGCGTGGGCTATGGATAGAGTTGTGCGCAGGAGGATGGATGTGCTGGAAATGAGATGTTTGAGGACAATGTGTGGTGTGAGGTGGTTTGATCGAGTAAGTAACGTAAGGGTAAGAGAGATGTGTAGAAATAAAAAGAGCGTGGTTGAGAGAGCAGAAGAGGGTGTTTTGAAATGGTTTGGGCACATGGAGAGAATGAGTGAGGAAAGATTGACCAAGAGGATATATGTGTCGGAGGTGGAGGGAACGAGGAGAAGTGGGAGACCAAATTGGAGGTGGAAAGATGGAGTGAAAAAGATTTTGTGAGATCGGGGCCTGAACATGCAGGAGGGTGAAAGGAGGGCAAGGAATAGAGTGAATTGGATCGATGTGGTATACCGGGGTTGACGTGCTGTCAGTGAATTGAATCAGGGCATGTGAAGCGTCTGGGGTAAACCATGGAAAGCTGTGTAGGTATGTATATTTGCGTGTGTGGACGTATGTATATACATGTGTATGGGGGTCTGTTGGGCCATTTCTTTCGTCTGTTTCCTTGCGCTACCTCGCAAACGCGGGAGACAGCGACAAAACAAAACAAAAAAAAAAAAAAAAAAAAAAATATATATATATATATATATATATATATATATATATATATATATATATATATATATATATATATATATATTATTTATTTATTATACTTTGTCGCTGTCTCCCGCGTTTGCGAGGTAGCGCAAGGAAACAGACGAAAGAAATGGCCCAACCCCCCCCCCCCATACACATGTATATACATACGTCCACACACGCAACTATACATACCTACACAGCTTTCCATGGTTTACCCCAGACGCTTCACATGCCTTGATTCAATCCACTGACAGCACGTCAACCCCGGTATACCACATCGATCCAATTCACTCTATTCCTTGCCCTCCTTTCACCCTCCTGCATGTTCAGGCCCCGATCACACAAAATCTTTTTCACTCCATCTTTCCACCTCCAATTTGGTCTCCCTCTTCTCCTCGTTCCCTCCACCTCCGACACATATATCCTCTTGGTCAATCTTTCCTCACTCATTCTCTCCATGTGCCCAAACCACTTCAAAACACCCTCTTCTGCTCTCTCAACCACGCTCTTTTTATTTCCACACATCTCTCTTACCCTTACGTTACTCACTCGATCAAACCACCTCACACCACACATTGTCCTCAAACATCTCATTTCCAGCACATCCATCCTCCTGCGCACAACTCTATCCATAGCCCACGCCTCGCAACCATACAACATTGTTGGAACCACTATTCCTTCAAACATACCCATTTTTGCTTTCCGAGATAATGTTCTCGACTTCCACACATTCTTCAAGGCCCCCAGAATTTTCGCCCCCTCCCCCACCCTATGATCCACTTCCGCTTCCATGGTTCCATCCGCTGCCAGATCCACTCCCAGATATCTAAAACACTTCACTTCCTCCAGTTTTTCTCCATTCAAACTCACCTCCCAATTGACTTGACCCTCAACCCTACTGTACCTAATAACCTTGCTCTTATTCACATTTACTCTTAACTTTCTTCTTCCACACACTTTACCAAACTCAGTCACCAGCTTCTGCAGTTTCTCACATGAATCAGCCACCAGCGCTGTATCATCAGCGAACAACAACTGACTCACTTCCCAAGCTCTCTCATCCCCAACAGACTTCATACTTGCCCCTCTTTCCAAAACTCTTGCATTTACCTCCCTAACAACCCCATCCATAAACAAATTAAACAACCATGGAGACATCACACACCCCTGCCGCAAACCTACATTCACTGAGAACCAATCTCTTTCCTCTCTTCTTGCACGTACACATGCCTTACATCCTCGATAAAAACTTTTCACTGCTTCTAACAACTTTCCTCCCACACCATATATTCTTAATACCTTCCACAGAGCATCTGTATCAACTCTATCATATTCCTTCTCCAGATCCATAAATGCTACATACAAATCCATTTGCTTTTCTAAGTATTTCTCACATACATTCTTCAAAGCAAACACCTGATCCACACATTCTCTACCACTTCTGAAACCACACTGCTCTTCCCCAATCTGATGCTCTGTACATGCCTTCACCCTCTCAATCAATACCCTCCCATATAATTTCCCAGGAATACTCAACAAACTTATACCTCTGTAATTTGAGCACTCACTCTTATCCCCTTTGCCTTTGTACAATGGCACTATGCACGCATTCCGCCAATCCTCAGGCACCTCACCATGAGTCATACATACATCAAATAACCTTACCAACCAGTCAACAATACAGTCACCCCCTTTTTTAATAAATTCCACTGCAATACCATCCAAACCTGCTGCCTTGCCGGCTTTCATCTTCCGCAAAGCTTTCACTACCTCTTCTCTGTTTACCAAATCATTTTCCCTAACCCTCTCACTTTGCACACCACCTCGACCAAAACACCCTATATCTGCCACTCTATCATCAAAGAATACTTCCCACGCACTCCTCACGTGTTGTAGAAGGCGACTAAAGGGGACGGGAGCGGGGGGCTGGAAACCCTACCCTCCTTGTATTCTAACTTTCTAAAAGGGGAAACAGGAGTCACGCGGGAAGTCCTCATCCTCCTCGAAGGCTCAGATTGGGGTGAGTAATGTGGCAGTTGAGGGAATAATTGGTATACAAGGGGTGTTCAGTGTTGTAAATGGAAATGGTGAAGAGCTTGTAGATTTATGTGCTGAAAAAGGACTGGTGATTGGGAATACCTGGTTTAAAAAGCGAGATATACATAAGTATACGTATGTAAGTAGGAGAGATGGCCAGAGAGCGTTATTGGATTACGTGTTAATTGATAGGCGCGCAAAAGAGACTTTTGTATGTTAATGTGCTGAGAGGTGCAACTGAAGGGATGTCTGATCATTATCTTGTGGAGGCGAAGGTGAAGATTTGTAGGGGTTTTCAGAAAAGAAGAGTGAATGTTAGGGTGAAGAGACTGGTGAGAGTAAGTGAGCTTGGGAAGGAAACTTGTGTGAGGAAGTACCAGGAGAGACTGAGTACAGAATGGAAAAAGGTGAGAGCAAAGGAAGTAAGGGGAGTGGGGGAGGAATGGGATGTATTTAGGGAAGCAGTGATGGCTTGCGCAAAAGATGCTTGTGGCATGAGAAGCGTGCGAGGTGGGCAGTTTAGAAAGGGTAGTGAGTGGTGGGATGAAGAGGTAAAACTATTAGTGAAAGAGAAGAGAGAGGCATTTGGACGATTTTTGCAGGGAAAAAATGCAAATGAGTGGGAGATATATAAAAGAAAGAGGCAGGAGGTCAAGAGAAAGGTGCAAGAGGTGAAAAAGATGGCAAATGAAAGTTGGGGTGAGAGAGTATCATTAAATCTTAGGGAGGATAAAAAGATGTTCTGGTAGGAGGTAAACAAAGTGCATAAGACAAGGAAACAAATGGGAACTTCAGTGAAGGGGGTTAATGGGAAGGTGATAACATGTAATGGTGATGTAAGAAGGAGATGGAGTTAGTATCTTGAAGGTTTATTGAATGTGTTTGATGACAGAGTGGCAGATATAGGGTGTTTTAGTCGAGGTGGTGTGCAAAGTGAGAGGGTTAGGGAGAATGATTTGGTAAACAGAGAAGAGGTAGTAAAAGCTTTGCGGAAAATGAAAGCCGGCAAGGCAGCGGGTTTGGATGGTATTGAAGTGGAATTTATTAAAAAAGGGGGTGAATATATTGTTGACTGGTTGGTAAGGTTATTTAATGTATGTATGACTCATGGTGAGGTGCCTGAGGATTGGCGGAATGCTTGCATAGTGCCATTGTACAAAGGCAAAGGGGATAAGAGTGAGTGCTCAAATTACAGAGGTATAAGTTTGTTGAGTATTCCTGGGAAATTATATGGGAGGGTATTGATTGAGAGGGTGAAGGCATGTACAGAGCATAAGATTCGGGAAGAGCAGTGTGGTTTCAGAAGTGGTAGAGGATATGTGAACCAGGTGTTTGCTTTGAAGAATGTATGTGAGAAATACTTAGAAAAGCAAATGGATTTGTATGTAGCATTTATGGATCTGGAGAAGGAATATGATAGAGTTGATACAGATGCTCTGTGGAAGGTATTAAGAATATATGGTGTGGGAGGCAAGTTGTTAGAAGCAGTGAAAAGTTTTTATCGAGGATGTAAGGCATGCGTACGTGTAGGAAGAGAGGAAAGTGATTGGTTCTCAGTGAATGTAGGTTTGCGGCAGGAGTGTGTGATGTGACCATGGTCGTTTAATTTGTTTATGGATGGGGTTGTTAGGGAGGTGAATGCAAGAGTTTTGGAAAGAGGGGCAAGTATGCAGTCTGTTGTGGATGAGAGAAATTGGGAAGTGAGTTAGTTGTTGTTCGCTGAAGATACAGCGCTGGTGGCTGATTCATGTGAGAAACTGCAGAAGCTGGTGACTGTGTTTGGTCAAGTGTGTGAAAGAAGAAAGCTGAGAGTAAATGTGAATAAGAGCAAGGTTACTAGGTACAGCAGGGTTGAGGGTCGAGTCAACTGGGAGGTAAGTTTGAATGGAAAAAAACTGGAGGAAGTGAAGTGTTTTAGATATCTGGGAGTGGATTTGGCAGCGGATGTAACCATGGAAGCGGAAGTGAATCATAGGGTGGGGGAGGGGGCGAAAATTCTGGGAGCCTTGAAGAATGTGTGGAAGTCGAGAACATTATCCCGGAAAGCAAAAATGGGTATGTTTGAAGGAATAGTGGTTCCAGCAATGTTATATGGTTGCGAGGCGGGGCTATAGATAGAGTTGTGCGGAGGAGGGTGGATGTGCTGGAAATGAGATGTTTGAGGACAATTTGTGGTGTGAGGTGGTTTGATCGAGTAAGTAATAATAGGGTAAGAGAGATGTGTGGTAATAAAAAGAGTGTGGTTGAGAGAGTAGAAGAGGGTGTTTTGAAATGGTCTGGTCACATGGAGAGAATGAGTGAGGAAAGATTGACAAAGAGGATATATGTGTCAGAGGTGGAGGGAACGAGGAGAAGTGGGAAACCAAATTGGAGGTGGAAAGATGGAGGGAAAAAGATTTTGAGTGATCGGGGCCTGAACATGCAGGAGGATGAAAGGCGTGCAAGGAATAGAGTGAATTGGAACGATGTGGTATACCGGGGTCGACGTGTTGTCAATGGATTGAAAAAGGGCATGTGAAGCGTCTGGGGTAAACCATGGAAAGTTCTGTGGGGCCTGGATGTGGAAAGGGAGCTGTGGTTTCGGAGCATTATTACATGACAGCTAGAGACTGAGTGTGAACGAATGTGGCCTTTGTTGTCTTTTGTTAGCGGTACCTCGCGCACATGTGGGGGAAGGGGGTTGTTATTTCATTTGTAGCGGGATGGCGATGGGAATAAATAAAGGTAGACAGTATGAATTATGTACATGTGTATATATGTATATGTCTGTGCATTTTTTTTTTTTTTTTGCCGCTGTCTCCCGCGTTTGCGAGGTAGCGCAGAGAAACAGACGAAAGAAATGGCCCAACCCACCCCCATACACATGTATATACATACGTCCACACACGCAAATATACATACCTACACAGCTTTCCATGGTTTACCCCAGACGCTTCACATGCCCTGATTCAATCCACTGACAGCACGTCAACCCCGGTATACCACATCGATCCAATTCACTCTATTTCTTGCCCTCCTTTCACCCTCCTGAAAGTTCAGGCCCCGATCACACAAAATCTTTTTCACTCCATCTTTCCACCTCCAATTTGGTCTCCCACTTCTCCTCGTTCCCTCCACCTCCGACATATATATCCTCTTGGTCAATCTTTCCTCACTCATTCTCTCCATGTGCCCAAACCATTTCAAAACACCCTCTTCTGCTCTCTCAACCACGCTCTTTTTATTTCCACACATCTCTCTTACCCTTACGTCACTTACTCGATCAAACCACCTCCCACCACACATTGTCCTCAAACATCTCATTTCCAGCACATCCATCCTCCTGCGCACAACTCTATCCATAGCCCACGCCTCGCAACCATACAACATTGTTGGAACCACTATTCCTTCAAACATACCCATTTTTGCTTTCCGAGATAATGTTCTCGACTTCCACACATTCTTCAAGGCTCCCAGGATTTTCGCCCCCTCCCCCACCCTATGATCCACTTCCGCTTCCATGGTTCCATCCGCTGCCAGATCCACTCCCAGATATCTAAAACACTTCACTTCCTCCAGTTTTTCTCCATTCAAACTTACCTCCCAATTGACTTGACCCTCAACCCTACTGTACCTAATAACCTTGCTCTTATTCACATTTACTCTTAACTTTCTTCTTTCACACACTTTACCAAACTCAGTCACCAGCTTCTGCAGTTTCTCACATGAATCAGCCACCAGCGCTGTATCATCAGCGAACAACAACTGACTCACTTCCCAAGCTCTCTCACCCCCAACAGACTTCATACTTGCCCCTCTTTCCAAAACTCTTGCATTTACCTCCCTAACAACCCCATCCATAAACACATTAAACAACCATGGAGACATCACACACCCCTGCCGCAAACCTACATTCACTGAGAACCAATCACTTTCCTCTCTTCCTACACTTACACATGCCTTACATCCTCGATAAAAACTTTTCACTGCTTCTAACAACTTGCCTCCCACACCATATATTCTTAATACCTTCCACAGAGCATCTCTATCAACTCTATCATATGCCTTCTCCAGATCCATAAATGCTACATACAAATCCATTTGCTTTTCTAAGTATTTCTCACATACATTCTTCAAAGCTAACACCTGATCCACACATCCTCTACCACTTCTGAAACCACACTGCTCTTCCCCAATCTGATGGAAGTAAGGGGAGTGGGGGAGGAATGGGATGCATTTAGGGAATCAGTGATGGATTGCGCAAAAGATGCTTGTGGCATGAGAAGAGTGGGAGGTGAGTTGATTAGAAAGGGTAGTGAGTGGTGGGAGGAAGAAGTAAGATTATTAGTGAAATAGAAGAGAGAGGCATTTGGACGATTTTTGCAGGGAAAAAATGCAATTGAGTGGGAGATGTATAAAAGAAACAGACAGGAGGTTTAGAGAAAGGTGCAAGAGGTGAAAAAGAGGGCAAATGAGAGTTGGGGTGAGAGAGTATCATTAAATTTTAGGGAGAATAAAAAGATGTTCTGGAAGGAGGTAAATAAAGTGCTAAGACAAGGGAGCAAATGGGAACTTCAGTGAAGGGCGCAAATGTGGAGGTGATAACAAGTAGTGGTGATGTGAGGAGATGGAGTATTTTGAAGGTTTGTTGAATGTGTTTGATGATAGAGTGGCAGATACAGGGTGTTTTGGTCGAGGTGGTGTGCAAAGTGAGAGTGTTAGGGAAAATTATTTGGTAAACAGAGAAGAGGTAGTAAAAGCTTTGCTGGAGATGAAAGCCGGCAAGGCAGCAGGTTTGGATGGTATTGCAGTGGAATTTATTAAAAAAGGGGGTGACTGTATTATTGACTGATTGGTAAGGTTATTTAATGTACATATGACTCATGGTGAGGTGCCTGAAGATTGGCGGAATGCGTGCATAGTGCCATTGTACAAAGGCAAAGGGGATAAGAGTGAGTGCTCAAATTACAGAGGTATAAGTTTGTTGAGTATTCCTGGTAAATTATATGGGAGGGTATTGATTGAGAGGGTGAAGGCATGTACAGAGCATCGGATATATATCTTTTCTTTCTTTCTTTCATACTATTCGCCATTTCCCGCATTAGCGAGGTAGCGTTGAGAACAGAGGACTGGGCCCTTGAGGGAATATCCTCACCTGGGCCCCTTCTCTGTTCCCTCTTTTGGAAAATTAAAAAAAAAAGTGAGAGGGGAGGATTTCCAGCCCCCCGCTCCCTCCCCTTTTAGTCGCCTTCTACGACACGCAGGGAATACGTGGGAAGTATTCTTTCTCCCCTATCCCCAGGGATAATATATAATATATATATATATATATATATATCCCTGGGGATAGGTTAGAAAGAATACTTCCCACGTATTCCCTGCGTGTCGTAGAAGGCGACTAAAAGGGGAGGGAGCGGGGGGCTGGAAATCCTCCCCTCTCGTTTTTTTTTTTTTTTTTTTTTAATTTTCCAAAAGAAGGAACAGAGAATTGGGCCAGGTGAGGGTATTCCCTCAAGGCCCAGTCCTCTGTTCTTAACGCTACCTCGCTAATGCGGGAAATGGCGAATAGTTTGAAAGAAAAAGAAAAAGAAAGATATATATATATATATATATATATATATATATATATATATATATATATATATATATATATATATATATATATATATATATTCATTTATTTATTTATTCATTATACTTAGCCACTATCTCCCGCGTTAGCGAGGTAGTGAAAGGAAACAGACAAAAGAATGGCCCAACCCACCCACATATACATGTATATACATACACGTCCACACACGCACATATACATGCCTATACATTTGACCCTATACATATATATACAAACTCAGTTATATACATTTATACACATGTATATAATGCATACTTGCTGCCTTAATTCATTCCCGTCGCCACCCCGCCACACATGAAATGGCACCCGCGTCCCCCCCGCACGCGCGCGAGGTAGCGCTAGGAAAAGACAACAAAGGTCCCATTCGTTCACACACAGTCTCTAGCTGTCATGTATAATGCACCGAAACCACAGCTCCCTTTCCACATCAAGGGCCCACAAAACTTCAATGGTTTACTCCAGAAGCTTCACTTGCCCTGGTTCAATCCAATGACAGCACGTCGATCCTGGTATACCATATCGTTCCAATTCACTCTATCCCTAGCACTCCTTTCACCCTCCTGTATGCTTCACTCCATCCTTCCACCTCCAATTTGGTCTCCCATTTCTCCTCGTTCCTTCCACCTCTGACACATATATCCTCTTTGTCAATCTTTCCTCCCTCATTCTCTCCATGTGACCAAACCATTTCAATACACCCTCGTCTGTTCTCTCAACCACATTCTTTTTATTACCACACATCTCTCTTACCCTTTCATTACATACTCGATCAAACCACCTCACACCACATATTGTCCTCAAAATTTCATATCCAACACATCCACCCTCCTCTGCACAACTCTATCTATAGCCCACGCCTCGCAACCATATAACATTGTTGGAACCACTATTCCTTCAAACATACCCATTTTTGCTCTCCGAAATAACGTTCTCGCTTCCACGTATTCTTCAACGCTCCCAAAACCTTCGCCCCCTCCCCCACCCTGTGACCCACTTCCGCTTCCATGGTTCCATCCGCTGCTAAATCCAATCCCAAATATCTAAAACACTTCGCTTCCTCCAGTTTCTCTCTAGTCAAACTTACCTCCGAGTTTCCTTGCCCTCAACGCTACTGTACCTAATGACCTTATTCACATTTACACTCAGCTTTCTTCTTTCACAAACTTTACCAAAGTCAGTCACCAACTTCTGCAGTTTCTCACACGAATCAGCCACCAGCGCTGTATCATCAGCGAACATCAACAGACTCACTTTCCAAGTTCTCTCATCCACAACAGACTGCATATTTGCCCCTCTTTCCAAAACTCTTGCATTCACCTCCCTAACAACCCCATCCTTAAACAAATTAAACAACCACGGAGACATCATGCACCCCTGTCGCAAACCGACATTCATCGTGAACCAATCACTTTCCTCTCTTCCTACTCGTACTCATGCCTTACATCCTTGATAAAAACTTTTCACTGCTTCTAGCAACTTACCTCCCACACCATATACTCTTAATACCTTCCACAGAGCATCTCTATCAACTCTATCATATGCCTTCTCCAGCTCCAATAATGTTACCTACAAATCCATCTTTTTTTCTAAGTATTTCTCTCATAAATCCTTCAAAGCAAACACCTGATCCACACATCCTCTACCACTTCTGAAACCACACTGCTCTTCCCCAATCTGATGCTCTGTACATGCCTTCACCCTCTCAATCAATACCCTCCCATATAATTTACCAGGAATACTCAACAAACTTATACCTCTGTAATTTGAGCACTCACTCTTATCCCCTTTGCCTTTGTACAATGGCACTATGCACGCATTCCGCCAATCCTCAGGCACCTCACCATGAATCATACATATATTAAATAACCTTACCAACCAGTCAACAATACAGTCACCCCCTTTTTTAATAAATTCCACTTCAATACTATCCAAACACACCGCCTTGCCGGCTTTCATCTTCCGCAAAGCTTTCACTGCCTCTTCTCTGTTTACCAAACCATTCTCCCTGACCCTCTCACTTCGCACACCACCTCGACCAAAACATCATATATCTATCATCAAACACATTCAACAAACCTTTAAAATGCTCACTCCATCTCCTTCTCACATCACTACTACTTGTTATTACCTCCCTATCAGCTCCCTTTCACCGATGTTCCCATTTTTCTCTTGTCTTACGCACTTTATTTACCACCTTCAATAACAATCTTACTTCTTCATCGTACCACTCACTACCCTTTCTCATCTGCCCACGTCCCACCTTTCTCATGCCACAGGCATCTTTTGCGCTGGCCATCACTGCTTCCCTAAATACATCCCATTCCTCCCCCACTCCCCTTACCTCCTTTGTTCTCACCTTTTTCCATTCTGTACTCAGTCTCTCCTTTCCAACCTCGCTTACTCTCACCACACTCTTCACCTCAATATTCTCTCTTCTTTTCTGAAAACCTCTACAAATCTTCACCTTAGCCTCCACAAGATAATGATCAGACATCCCTCCAGTTGCACCTCTCAACACATTAACATCCAAAAGTCTCTTTCGCGCGCCTATCAATTAACACGTTATTCAATAACGCTCTCTGGCCATCTCTCCTGCTTACATACGTATACTTATGTATATCTCTCTTTTTAAATCAGGTATTCCCAATCACCAGTCCTTTTCAGCACACAAGTCTACAAGCTCTTCACCATTTCCATTTACAGCACTGAACACCACATGTACACCAATCATACCCTCAACTGCCACAGTACTCACCTTTGCATTCAAATCACCCAACACTATAACCCGGTGTCGTGCATCAAAACTACTAACACACTCACTTAGCTGCTCCCAAAACACTTGCCTCTCATGATCTTTCTTCTCATGCCCAGGTGCATATGCACCAATAATCATCCGTCTCTCTCCATCCACTTTCAGTTTTACCCATATCAATCTAGAGTTTACTTTCTTACACTCTATCACATACTTCCACCACTCCTGCTTCAGGAGTAGTGCTACTCCTTCCTTTGCTCTTGTCCTCTCACCAACCCCTAACTTTACTCACAAGACATTCCCAAACCACTCTTCCCTTTTACCCTTGAACTGCGTTTCACTCAGAGCCAAAACATCCAGGTTCCTTTCCTCAACCATACTACCCATCTCTCCTTTTTTCACATCTTGGTTACATCCACACACATTTACACAACCCAATCAGAGCCTTCGAAGAGGATGAGCACTCCCCGTGCGACTTCTTCTGTTTCCCCGTTTAGAAAGTTAGAATACAAGGAGGGGAGGGTTTCCGCACATGAGCGATGTAGCGCTAGAAAAAAGACAACAAAGACCACATTCGTTCACACTCAGTCTCTAGCTGTCATGTGTAATGCACCGAAACCACAACTCCCTTTCCACATCCAGGTCCCACAATACTTCCCTTGGTTTACCCCAGACGTTTCACATGCTCTGGTTCAATCCCTTGACAGCACGTCGTCCCTGGTATACCACATCGTTCCAATTCACTCTATTCCTTGCACGCCTTTCACCCTCCTGCATGTTCAAGCCATGATCGCTCAAAATCTTTTTCTCTTCATCCTTCCACCTCCAATTTGGTCTCCCACTTCTCGTTCCCTCCACCTCTGACACATATATCCTCATGGTCAATCTTTCCTCACTCATTCTCTCCATGTCACCAAACCATTTCAAAACACCCTCTTCTGCTCTCTCAACCACACTCATTTTATCACCATACATCTCTCTTACCCAATCATTACTTACTCGATCAAACCACCTCACACCACATATTGTCCTCAAACATCTCATTTCCAGCACATGCACCCTCCTCTGCACAACCCCATCTATAACCTACGCCTCGCAACCATATAACATTGTTGGAACCACTATTCCTTCAAACATACCTATTTTCGCTTTCCAAGATAATGTTCTCAACTTCCACACATTCTTCAACGCTCCCAGAACTTTCTTCCCCTCCCCCACTCTGTGACTCACTTCCGCTTCCATGGTTCCATCCGCTGCCAGATCCACTCCCAAATATCTAAAACACTTCACTTCCTCCAGTTTTTTTTCCATGCAAACTTACCTCCCAATTGACTTGTCCCTCAATCCTACTGTACCTAATAACCTTGCTCTTATTCACATTTACTCTTAACTTTCTTCTTTCACACACTTTATCAAACTCAGTCACCAGCTTCTGCAGTTTCTCACATGAATCAGCCACCAGCGCTGTATCATCAGCGAACAACAACTGACTCACTTCCCAAGCCCTCTTATCCCAACAAACTGCATACTTGCCCCTCTCTCCAAAACTCTTGCATTCACCTCCCTAACAACCCCTTCCATAAACAAATTAAACAACCATGGAGACATCACACACCCCTGCCGCAAACCTACATTCACTGAGAACCAATCACTTTCTTCTCTTCCTATATGTACATATACTTTACATCCTCGATACAAAACTTTTCACTGCTTCTAACAACTTGCCTCCCACACCATATATTCTTAATACCTTCCACAGAGCATCTCTATCAACTCTATCATATGCCTTCTCCAGATCCATAAATGCTACATACAAATCCATTTACTTTTCTAAGTATTTCTCACATACATTCTTCAAAGCAAACACCTGATCCACACATCCTCTACCACTTCTGAAACCACACTGCTCTTCCCCAATCTGATGCTCTGTACATGCCTTCACCCTCTCAATCAATACCCTCCCATATAATTTACCAGGAATACTCAACAAACTTATACCTCTGTAATTTGAGCACTCACTCTTATCCCCTTTGCCTTTGTACAATGGCACTATGCACGCATTCCGCCAATCCTCAGGCACCTCACCATGAACTATACAAACATTCAATATCTTCACCAACCAATGAACAGCTCCTGATGGCCTTTACTCACAACAGTAAAGATTTTAATAGAACCTCTCCTCAAACAGAACAAAACTACGAATCATCATTATAGCTAGTTAGGGTAGTACCACCATCATGGAGGATTAATGAATTACGGAACACCGTTCTGGCTTACAAAACCAAATTTGGTTCTTACTCACCGGGTTTGTTTACGTGTGACGTCACGCAGTTGCCCCCTCCCTCATCACGAGGGTAAACTTTGTTTACCTTCCGGGCCCTATGGTTTATACAGTATAAACAACTTACTGTATCCTGTGAATGGTATAATTAGAGAGAGAAAAAAAGACAGACGGCGTGTAAACAGTGGTAGTAAAACCATTTGTTTACTGTGTCAAATGCCTTTTTCACAACACCAAGATGTCTTAATGATAGCTGATATTACGTCTTATTTGTCTGATTAGTATAGTAGTTAACATGTATTGACCAGGTATAAACATACGTATAGAAATAGGTCATGTTTCTGGATAAGTCATAAGATCATACGCTCATGGATGGGTGGCAATTGATCCCAAACGACTAAAAATATAAATATGTTCAAGAAATCAAGAAATAACGACCATCGTGCTCAAGGGTCGTACCATCGTACTTAAGGGTCGTACCGTCGTGTTCAAGGGTCGTACCATCGTACTTAAGGGTCGTACCGTCGTGTTCAAGGGTCGTACCATCGTACTTAAGGGTCGTACCGTCGTGTTCAAGGGTCGTACCATCGTACTTAAGGGTCGTACCGTCGTGTTCAAGGGTCGTACCGTCGTGCTCAAGGGTCGTACTATCGTAACCAGTGATTTCAAGTGACCAGATTTTAAGTCCTCTTTAAAAGCATTTACCTAAAACCTTCCCATGGTGATGACACGAGAAGGCAAGAGCAATTATATTCCATCTTTAGGCGACCTAAAATTTGTCCCTAAACGAAACAACATTGTTAATATCAACCCAACGTCTTTAAGGACGTCTCCGTATATGCTAATGAGGTAAAGTTATGTTTATAATATATGCTTTAAATAAAGTGTAGGGCAATAACGTATCTCTAAATGGCAGCTTTGAGGAATGAGTCTTTCGAGAATCGGGAAACAAAAAAATCACATTTGTAGGTATTTCTATAATGTGAAGTTCTGTGATAACTGACACTGGCATAACTATATTTATAATCATCCAGGATTAAACTTAAATGAATAAAAAAAAGGAGGAAAAGTAAGGAGATTAATAAAGGAAAATTGAAGAACAGGAAGAAATGACATTAATAATTCATTTTGAAATGACCTTGAGCCATGGCTTCCTTGTTGACAGTTACATTTCAATGCCTCCAGGTTGACATACGCTTTTAATAACGCTAATAAAGCCTTACCTCAGTGCCATGGTGACATCCCTGTCCACTTGAGGTATATCTCTCACAGTCCAGAGTATATTTCACAATATATTTACCCAACAGAGGGAAAGAAATGTGACCGCAGGGTAGTAAGGTGTCAGACCCGCGCTGACACGTTCACACTTGGCTTGTGAAGACATGGCTCGCCTCCCTCCTCCCGCACGTCCTGCGCTGCTAGTCAGTCGTTTTGGAGGTTTGAGGGATCCTGAGAGGCCGTCATGTTGTAGGTTTGGGATCCTTAAAAGGCCGTATTGCTACAACGTCATGTGTCGTCCATGACACTTTCAAAGCCATGCACGTTCGAGTTAACTTTATAAATGATAGATATATAAATACCGTACATTGTCGGTTCTTCGAGAACAATTCTGATTGTCTGTTCCTGTAGTTTCCCATGGTTATCGACAGTTAAAAGGACAATCCTTCAGATTCATCAACAATGGTTAAAAATGAGAGAAATTTTGTTACTATTTGACCACGAGCGAATGCCTTCGCCCGCCATATTGCTCATCCTACCCAACTCCTTAAGTAGAAATGCTTAAGGAAAAATAAATAATTTTGTTTAAAAGTTCCTCTAAAGCATGTATATACATACCCTATATTTCAATTACCTTCATAATAGAGTCGATAAATAGATTATCAGTCAAAATTGCTCTTAGCTCCTAGAAACAACTTTCGGTGTTTTCTTGATTTCGTGTTCCACTTGGAAGTTCAGTTGTCATTACATTAACCAAATTAAAAAAAAAATCGTGCTTAGAAACGCTGTCTTCTGCTCTCCTTCTTTACCGTTTCATGCATCAAAACCTTCCTATAACTCCTACGTTGTAAGATTTCCGCTTTCAAATATGCCATTCCAACATTACCATGTCCTCAATCCGTCCTACTACTATATATATATATATATATATATATATATATATATATATATATATATATATATATATATATATATATGAATACAACCCCTTCAATACAGATGATATCTTGCCAACACCTACATGAAAAATGCACTGCTCTTAACTCAACCTTGCCACTCGACATGGTAGACTTAATTTCCCTGCAGCTTGCCATGAATACATTAATGTTTACTTTTAACAACCACCTTTAATCAACTTTTTTTAATCTCAAAGTTCAAATACTTTTCCCCCGCTCCCGATGCTACCAATCCATTAAAAGTCCTATTTTTGAGTCTACAAATATCGACATTTTAAGTCCTCATCTCTTCAGTTACGTAATAGATAAGCTGATGGGGAATTAAAACGGTTTTTCCACTTAATTACATAATTTATTCGACTTTTCAGTTCTATGGGCCTATATTCTTTCCGGAATTTTACAATATTCTGATCCGTTGTGGCTAACTGGAAATGCCAATTCCTCTGTATAATCTACATATTCATAGCTTATCAACTTTTCAAACCAAGGTATGTGTGGATTTGACTCAGCCCAACGTACACATGGAATTACACTCGCAAGATCACAATGTACAAATTAGACTTTTTTCGGTTGGTAGAGGTTGTTGATGGATGCTGCTGACCATAACAATCCAGCCAATTATTGGCCAAGGAGAACAATTAACCAACCACTTCCGTTACCTATTAATTCATATTGCTAGTGTACACTGTTCGTTACTGCTATACCTACACACCTTTAACAGTATGTATTTAATTAATACTTGATCGCCGTTTCCTGCGTCAGCGAGATAGCGCCAAGAAAAAGACGAACAGCTCATCCATACATGCACAAACGCATATATACATACATAACATATACAGACATATATATAATGTATATTCATACATTTGCCTTATCCATTCTCGTCGCTACCCTGCCCCACAGCGAACAGCATTGCTAACCACTGCTTCAGCGAGGTAGCGCCAGGAAGATATAAAATGCCACATTCCTTCACACTCACGTCTCTAGCTGTCATGCAATAATGCACCGATACCACAGCTCCCTTTCCACATCCAGGCTCCACAGACCCTTCCTTCCATTTAAGAACAATCTATACAAAATCCATGCACGGAATGACCACTACTTTGGAGGTAACCTTCTAATGAAAACCACTAAAACTTTCATGTTCTTATAGAAGGCAACGTGTGGCCTGGTTCCTGCTCTCGTTAAATGATGCATTCTGGCCTCAAGTTCAGCAAGGGGTACTGAATGTGACGACGAAAAAGTGGATTAACATGGAGATCTGGCTGGTTTGATCAGTCTCCTTAAAATCACCTCTGCTCTCACCCCAGTCCTTATTCCAAATTCATTCTTCCTAACAAAGTAAATTTCATACTGGAATTGCCATGTAGGTCAAGGTGTGCGTGTGGTACATCTAAATGAAAATGCTGTGCGACAGTTAGTATGGTTTCAACGCACTATCAATAATTAGTACTTTCTAAAGGAATAAAGTAGTCGTCTATTTGTCACCCTGAAATACAAAGATACCCTGAAGAGTCAATGGCAAACCTAATTATCTGAAACAAAAACCGAGAAGTTAAATCTATACAACCATGGTCATGCAACATTACAGAATGCTAAGTCAGCAAAACCAAAATTAAAATAGATTTGTACTATCTGGAGAATGGAGAATGCACGCAAATGGGTTAAATCACCTTTAGTTACCGACACAGAAATGGATACTGAAAACAACTAGAAAATGAACCTAATACAGTTTAGTCTAACAAGGACCTTAAAAGGACAGCATTCTAACATTACTTAAAAGCAGAAGTAAAGGTTTATTTGTTAGAATACACAAATGAGGAAAGACACAACTACAGGATAAGTTAAGATACCGAGAAGCTTGAACTGAAGTTGAAATGATTGAAAGCACTAGTCTCAGGAGGTAATGAAAATTATCTACATAATGATTTGGAAGTAAAGGAAAATATGGAAGAGCATCTTTAATAAAATCGCACAAACTAGTTAAGTACTCAAGACATGGAGATGTGCTACATCAGGGAAACGAAATATCAACACATTAGGTAAAGCAGATGATCCATACAAAAATGTCCTATATATTTAATACTATGGAAACTCAGATACAACTGGACCTGCAAAATATTATTTGTCCAGTGCATCAAGATGAAAGCAATACAGCAGAAATATGAGTTTGTGAAATTTTTAAATCACTACAACCACAAGCACCTTTCAAGAAAAATATCTAATTCACACAAAATTGTATATCAACATCATTTATAGTTAACAGAATGCCTATAAACCATGATAATATACTGCTTCAACCAAACTAGTAGTGGTTCAATTACTACCTAACAATGATGGAAGTTGCAAACAGAACACATATGGCTCATATAGATTTTGATAAAGCTTTCAAACAGTAGAAAAACTAAAAAGTAATTAGAAATTAAGTTGTAAAAAGTATAAAAAATGCAAGCATAAACAATAGGAAGACAGAAGAGACATTCAAACAAGACCACAGTCCAAATGAGAGTACAATCCTCTTTTTAACCATCCTTATCTCTGACGCCTGTTCCAATTGGAACTCCAAGGGATAACCATGGGAACAGTTTCCATAACTAAAGAACTCCAGTGATGCTTCTCAGCCTTTAGTGCTTCACAATTAACAAGCCACTGGCAGAGGGCAACTATAGAGCAGTGTATGCAGAGGATAATACTTCATTTCCAGCCTAAGTGTCCCTACCTACTACTTATATCTATGGCTCCTTCCATTTTGCCAAAAGATGGCCTGTGCATAGTGCTCACGGCAGGAGAATCTAGACCTATTTCTCTGACACCTGTTCCAAATGGAACTCCCTCATGGTAACACAGCCTACATAACTAAAGAACTCTCACTGCTGCTGCTTAGCATTTAGTGCCTCATCCTTTACAGGGTACTGGCAGAGGATACCTCTAGCGCATTTGCAGAGGCTCCTACGAAGAATAAGCTGTGCAAGTTAAGTGTTGTTAAGTGTTATAAAAGATAAAGAGAGACTGCATATTTGTAGACAGAATGCCAGTAATCCAAACATAAGTGAGGCAGCTACCCACGTCAGTGGAGTGCAACTTGATGACCACTACAGCTCTGCTCACTACGCAAATGTCACTAACCCTACTGATACCCAGGTGGGTAGTACTCCCTGGTCATTGGCTGCCTAGCAACTACTACTACTATGAGCAAATGTCAAAAATTAGCATGCATAAGGTAGATAACATTAGCATATGCATAACTATAACAAAACGAAATAAATTGACACCGCAATAAATGGTAAAACTGTTAGAACAGACTATGAAAAGTAAATGTAAAATTTTGAAGATAAATACCAGAAATAAATACATACAAGATCACCAGCTAAAAGTAATTAATTCAAATACATCACCTGATTGTCATTTCCCTCCAAAAACTCCCTTACGGGAATGGACAAAGGAAAGCCCATAAAAATACAATGATTACACCAATCACTAAGTACATTCCAGTCTTCACTTTGTTACGCCCTTTACTAGAATGTACCACTTTTGTGAAAATCTGAAATTTATACAAACACTCTAAATCCAATTTCAATATATGGATCAGATGCTCGATCACAAACAAGTAATCATTCAGAGACAAAGACTGCCAAAATACACAAAGATATTCACATTACAAGAACTGCCAAAATAGACCCAAGATATTCACAAATTACAAGAATAGTTATGAGAAACACACTGAAAATAGCATTAAAATGTTACACCTGTACAGGCAATAAATGAAAGAACAAGCCAAGATGGTGTGGCTACATACAAAGAATAAGAGACAAGATACAAATAATATCTGAACTGACTTTTCTTGAAGTTAAAAGTCCTAGGATGAGAAAGGCTAATCAAGAGCATGCTTCAAAGAACTGGTTAGTTACAAGACTGATGAAAACAAATATAACATAAAGAGGGTTGATTGTTGAGCCAGTTATATAACAGCCTACTTAGCACCAGGCAAGAATGTGTCATAATAAGGGTTATTTGTAAAAGGCATCTACAGAATTAAAATACACTTTAAACAATTCTGAGACTTAAAATTCATGTCTTCAGAAATATAATTCATCTGTAGTGCAAATGTTACACAACCCACCAAGTCGCCCTCTAGGTTAAAACTGCTCATCACAGCATTACAACATCCACTTTCTACACATTTCCCTATTACACAAGTGTCATGCATATGAACTACTTTTATATCAATCATTTATGCTATAGCACAAATTTGAGAACATCTAAACAATTTCCTTTCCATAGACACTTCTTTAGCCTGGACTAAAACTTTTAAATGGTAGTTTAATTTGCTGCACTCGTATATCTTACCAATTTTCAAGTTTTCCAAATATGAATCAGTTATAATTACAATTAAATTCTTACTTTAAACAGTATCTGATTACAACGTGAGGAAAACCTTTCACCAAGTCATGCCACCCACATGGTCAAAGGAAGAGAAATACAAAAATATACTTTACACTTCCACACTTTATTACCAAACGGGAAATACATTAATTCATAAGTATAAAATGCTTCTTGTACATGGAATGCTAGCTTGGGAATGTGTAGCGTGCTCGAGTTAGTCCATGCTTTTTCCCTGGCTCAAAAGGTGGTAGAGAACTGAGGAAGGAAGTTCTACTCTTCTGGAACTTCAATGCTGCCATCGTCAATCCCTTCAATGACATCGTGGGGATTCTGACCTTCCACAGTGCAGCCAATACTCTGCAAGGTAGAAATTATGAAGTCAACAGCAGTCAACCAAATTCTCATCAAACAGCAATTCATGTCATCCCTCACTTTTATATATATATATTTGCTATTTACCTCATTAACGAGGTAGCATAAATTACAGATGACAGTTTCCCTTCCTAAACACCTAGATAAGAAGCAATCCTTCAAAATGTTGATTATATCAATGACACAAATTTGACCAAAACATTAACCAACCCCTTAACATTCGTAATAATGGAAGGGTGAGATTAAAAACTTTTTGAGTACAAACACATTGTTTTTCTTTATGATCCCTAGGTGATGCTGTGCAGGAAAACTAATAACCAACAGCGACCGTAAAATACATTTTATTTTCGGCCCCTGCAAAAACCAGCTCCAGCAAGTAAAAAATTTGTTTCAATGGCCTTAAGTTAATGCATTAATCCAACATCCACTATTTCCCCTGAAGTAACAACCATTATTGTTACCTCAACCTAGACAATAAAGAAAAAAAGTGGATGCTAGATCATACGTAGATTGCTGTAATTACCAATCTTTCTACAATGTTTCTTTCACATTCAATACTTTCATTACATATGCAATATTTCTAATCTTTCTACAATGTTTCTTTCACATTCAATACTTTCATTACATATGCAATATCTTTTCTGATGATTTCAGTACACCAACTCTCTCCAGATGCTATGAACATTCTCAAAACATTTCCATTCATAAAAAGTTCTGTATAATTCTGAAGTCAAAGCATTACTCTGCAGGTTACTTAAGAATGATCAAAACTTCAAATAATAATAAAAAGCAATGTTTCAAGGAACGATGCTTACCTGTGCCGTTCCCAGGACCTCCTTCAGCGTGCCACCTAGGGTCTTTGCCTGGGATCGTGGCCTCATGGTGCGAGCAACCTCTAGCATTTGGTCCAGACTTAAATTGCCACTATGCTTAACTGTTTGGGGGGGGGGGGGTTTAGAAAGAGTGTTATTAGCCTGACATGTTCAACTGGGTGAAACTGCAATTAAAAAGAATGTTGGAATGACTATGAAGCCTGCTGGGGTACAAAACATATATAGTTGGTGTTATGTAAACTTTTCAAAACAGCATAAAATTACTGCAAGGGAAATCTAACAAATATACTTTTAATACACCATACAATTTATGCCAATAATGTACATTTCTCAAAAAAAAAAAAAAAAAAAAAAAAAAAAAAAACTATCATGAAGTGTTACTTGCCTTTACACTATTCAACACATTCAGAGATAGAATTTGTTTCACTATATAGTTACCAGAAACACTAGCTACAACTGTAATATACTACTTACTATGCTTGACCTTCTTGCGGTCACGTGGGGGCTCCTTAAGGGCCTTGATGACCAAAGAGGCAGCAGAGGGTACAACCTCAACCCGAGCCTGTCGGTTCTGGATGATGAGCCTCACAGTCACCTTCAGACCTTTCCAGTCCCCAGTGGCTTTCATGATGTCGTCACCAACCTTTTTTGGAGACAGACCCAGGGGACCAATCTTGGGGGCAAGGGAAGAGGTGGCGGCCATCTCTCCTCCAACACATCGTAAACAAACTGCACAAGATCAAGTATCATGTTAGTTACACAAATCCTCTGCAAATTATATTCCTAATCATACCCACTAAAACCTTGGGGAAAGGAGAGAATGAATAAGAGCCACTTCATGACGCTTGGGCCAAAATTTAAGAAATTCACAAGTGCTTTTGATCATGTACAAGGAATTTCCTAATGCTTCCAATCATCAAAAATCACCTAACCTATCCTTGAAAACATAAAATCTATGCAGATATCAAAAAAAAAAAAAGGCAAATGCTTAGTAATGTGATCACACACCCGAAAAATGGTGGATATGCATTCTTAATACACAGTGAAATGTGATTTCAAAGTTTCAAACTGAGGAAAATTCAGAAAAGATAAATTAGTTATCTAGTGAACTGCATGCTGGCACACATCTCAAAAGCTCAACTATTGTAGCCATTTGAAGTATCGGAATGCGTACAACATACCATCAGCGAAAATGATCATCAGAAAGTGGACCCAAAACGTTTATGCATTGTAAGCTCTGTATGTTTCATTATTATGTAATACCTAATACATGTTAGGAAAGATTTGCAGTTTAATATGGTCATGTTTGGATCAACTGTCACGTGACATCTAAGTGTTCTTGTTCACGACGTTAACAAACAGGCACAATCCAACCAAAAGAATTTTATTAATTCAGTACTAGCAAATATGTATATGTACCTGTATGTATATGTGTACATATTGATATGTATAAAATGTTGTTTATGTATGTGAAGAATGTATGTGAGAAATACTTAGAAAAGCAAATGGATTTGTATGTAGCATTTATGGATCTGGAGAAGGCATATGATAGAGTTGACAGAGATGCTCTGTGGAAGGTATTAAGAATATATGGTGTGGGAGGCAAGTTGTTAGAAGCAGTGAAAAGTTTTTATCGAGGATGTAAGGCATGTGTACGTGTAGGAAGAGAGGAAAGTGATTGGTTCTCAGTGAATGTAGGTTTGCGGCAGGGGTGTGTGATGTCTCCATGGTTGTTTAATTTGTTTATGGATGGGGTTGTTAGGGAGGTGAATGCAAGAGTTTTGGAAAGAGGGCAAGTATGAAGTCTGTTGGGGATGAGAGAGCTTGGGAAGTGAGTCAGTTGTTGTTCGCTGATGATACAGCGCTGGTGGCTGATTCATGTGAGAAACTGCAGAAGTTGGTGACTGAGTTTGGTAAAGTGTGTGAAAGAAGAAAGTTAAGAGTAAATGTGAATAAGAGCAAGGTTATTAGGTACAGTAGGGTTGAGGGTCAAGTCAATTGGGAGGTGAGTTTGAATGGAGAAAAACTGGAGGAAGTGAAGTGTTTTAGATATCTGGGAGTGGATCTGGCAGCGGATGGAACCATGGAAGCGGAAGTGGATCATAGGGTGGGGGAGGGGGCAAAAATTCTGGGAGCCTTGAAGAATGTGTGGAAGTCGAGAACATTATCTCGGAAAGCAAAAATGGGTATGTTTGAAGGAATAGTGGTTCCAACAATGTTGTATGGTTGCGAGACGTGGGCTATGGATAGAGTTGTGCGCAGGAGGATGGATGTGCTGGAAATGAGATGTTTGAGGACAATATGTGGTGTGAGGTGGTTTGATCGAGTAAGTAACGTAAGGGTAAGAGAGATGTGTGGAAATAAAAAAGAGCGTGGTTGAGAGAGCAGAAGAGGGTGTTTTGAAATGGTTCGGGCACATGGAGAGAATGAGTGAGGAAAGATTGACCAAGAGAATATATGTGTCGGAGGTGGAGGGAACGAGGAGAAGAGGGAGACCAAATTGGAGGTGGAAAGATGGAGTGAAAAAGATTTTGTGTGATCGGGGCCTGAACATGCAGGAGGGTGAAAGGAGGGCAAGGAATAGAGTGAATTGGAGCAATGTGGTATACCGGGGTTGACGTGCTGTCAGTGGATTGAATCAAGGCATGTGAAGCGTCTGGGGTAAACCATGGAAAGCTGTGTAGGTATGTATATTTGCGTGTGTGGACGTGTGTATATACATGTGTATGGGGGTGGGTTGAGCCATTTCTTTCGTCTGTTTCCTTGCGCTACCTTGCAAACGCGGGAGACAGCGACAAAGCAAAAAAAAAAAAATATATATATATATATATTTTTTTTTATTATACTTTGTCGCTGTCTCCCGCGTTTGCGAGGTAACGCAAGGAAACAGACGAAAGAAATGGCCCAACCCCCCCCATACACATGTATGAGTAGATGGGGTTTTCTTCATCCATTTCCTGGTGCTACCTCGCTGACATGGGGAATGGCGATCACGTATGATAATATAAAATCAGTACTAACTATAATCTATATGCTGAACTTACCTCCCTTTAAATACTTTCAAGGACGAACGCGCACATTATGGTAATTTATTATATGAGAGAAAAAGGCGCCATTTCATTCAATGCAGTATACCAGACCTTGAGTTTCAATTTCAAACAAGTTTTCCAAATAAAGGAGCAAAGGAAAACACTCATTCTTTAACAATTTAAAAAAGTTTTCATCTAGAAAAGTTTATCAAAATCAAACACACAGTAAAAAAAAATCACGAGACTTTACAGCAAACATCATTATAACTAATAAATTCAAGTTTTCTCCAAGTATATCAAACTGCATTAATAAATTTGTACTTTTCCATTCCATCTTACACATGAGAGGGCAGGACCTTTTTTTAAATGGAAAACTAATAGAAAAATCACGTTACAACAGATGTTCCGCCAAACAATTATGCTGCCTGCAAATTAGTACAGTCAGCAAGACTGAAATGTGCAACAATACCATTTTAATAATTCCATAGCATATGCATGAAAGTTATATGTACAAATTTTCTGCAATGTACGAGCTAGGTTCAGTTCCAAATTAAATCTGATCTTGCTGGGCCCAACTCGTGGAACAACCACAGTAAGGGTCTATGATTAAACAATAGTTTACATTCCTGGAAACATATGCAAAATTTCATGATTTATGCTTTTTAATCAAGTTATGACCAAGGATTTCATCAATCACGACATCAATTATGACTAAGGTTTAAACAAAGGTTAAACTGTCTTTCAACCATGGACAGAGCAACCCTCCTGTGTCTGACAGCACCACAGGTGTTATTTCTATTACCTTTTCACATATTCCCCTAACTTCCTGCTCACTCACAGTCAGATTAGCAAATCATTCAATTTACTCTGAACATTCAATGCAAATCTTAAGGTATAAATTACAAAATGAGCCATTCTCCCATCTTGCAACTTAATCACATTCTTTTCTTGAAGAGAAAATCCTAGTTAAAGGAGTTTCAAATTCTAAAATATTTATATGGCATTAGAAGTTCTACACTAAGAATGTAACAAACCTAAAGAAATAGTGGGAAAACTTTTTGTTCCGAGAAGTCAAGTATGGGGAGAGCTGTGAGGATACGGGTAAACGTGACAAAGTCAAGTATGAGAAGGTCTGTGAAGATACGGGAAAACGTGAGTCAAGTATGGGGAGGGCTGTGAAGATAATGGTAAACGCGAGTTAAGTATGAGGAGGGCTGTGAAGATATGGGTAAACGTGACAAAGTAAAGTATGGGGAGGGCTGTGAGGATATGGGTGACCATGAGTCAAGTATGAGGAGGGCTGTGACGATACGGGAAAACGTGACAAAGTTAAGAATGGGGAGGGTTGTGAAGATACGGGAAAATGTGAGTCAAGTATGGGGAGTACTGTGAACATACGGGTAACCGTGACAAAGTATGGGGAGGGCTGTGAAGATATGGGAAAACGTGACAAAGTCAAGTATGGGGAGAGCTGTGAAGATATGGGTAAACATGGCAGCCAAGTATATGGAGGGGTGTGAATATACGGGAAAACGTGTCAAAGTCAAGTATGAGGAGGGCTGTGAAGGTACGGGTAAATGTGACACTCAAGTATGGGGAAAGCTGTGAAGATACGGGTAAACGTGACAAAGTCAAGTATGGGGAGAGCTGTAAAGATACGGGTAAACGTGACAAAGTCAAGTATGGGGAGGTCTGTGATGATATGGGTAAACGTGACAGTCAAGTATGGGAAGAGCTGTGAATATTCGGGTAAACGTGAGTCAAGTATGGGGAAAGCTGTGAAGATATGGGTAAACGTGACAAAGTCAAGTATGGGGAGGACTGTAAAGATATGGGTAAACGTGACAAAGTCAAGTAATGGGAGGGCTGTGAAGATACGGGTAAACGTGACAAAGTCAAGTATGGGGAGGGCTGTGAAGATACGGGTAAACGTGACAGTCAAGTATGGGAAGAGCTGTGAAGATACAGGTAAACGTGAGTCAAGTATGGGGAAAGCTGTGAAGATACGGGTAAACGTGACAAAGTCAAGTATGGGGAGGGCTGTGAAGATATGGGTAAACGTGACAAAGTCAAGTATGGGGAGGGCTGTGAAGATACGGGTAAACGTGACAAAGTCAAGTCTGGGGAGGGCTGTGAAGATACGGGTAAACGTGAGTCAAGTATGGGAAGAGCTGTGAAGATACAGGTAAATGTAACAGTCAAGTATGGGAAGGGCTGCGAAGATACGGGTAAACGTGACAAAGTCAAGTATGGGGAGGGCTGTGAAGATACGGGTAAACATGACAAAGTCAAGAATGGGGAGGGCTGTGAAGATACGGGTAAATGTGAGTCAAGTATGGGAAGAGCTGTGAAGATACAGGTAAACGTGAGTCAAGTATGGGAACAGCTGTGAAGATATGGGTAAACGTGACAAAGTCAAGTATGGGGAGGGCTGTGAAGATACGAGTAAACGTGACAAAGTCAAGTATGGGGAGGGCTGTGAAGATATGGGTAAACGTGACAAAGTCAAGTCTGGGGAGGGCTGTGAAGATACGGGTAAACGTGAGTCAAGTATGGGAAGAGCTGTGAAGATACAGGTAAATGTAACAGTCAAGTATGGGAAGGGCTGCGAAGATACGGGTAAACGTGACAAAGTCAAGTATGGGGAGGGCTGTGAAGAAACGGGTAAACATGACAAAGTCAAGTATGGGGAGGGCTGTGAAGATACGGGTAAACGTGACAGTCAAGTATGGGAAGAGCTGTGAAGATACAGGTAAACGTGAGTCAAGTATTGGAACAGCTGTGAAGATATGGGTAAACGTGACAAAGTCAAGTATGGGGAGGGCTGTGAAGATACGAGTAAACGTGACAAAGTCAAGTATGGGGAGGGCTGTGAATATACGGGTAAATGTGACAAAGCAAGTATGGGGAGGGCTGTGAAGATACGGGTAAACGTGACAAAGTCAAGTATGGGGAGGGCTGTGAAGATACGAGTAAACGTGACAAAGTCAAGTATGGGGAGGGCTGTGAATATACGGGTAAAAGTGACAAAGCAAGTATGGGGAGGGCTGTGAAGATACGGGTAAACGTGAGTCAAGTATGGGGAGGGCTGTGAAGATACGGGTAAACGTGACAAAGTCAAGTATGGGGAGGGCTGTGAAGATACGGGAAAACGTGACAAAATCAAGTATGAGGAGGGTAGTGAAGATACGGGGAAGCATGACAATGTAAAGGCAGGTGAAGTTTTAACCAACAGCCTCTCCCGACATCACGGCCAAATTATAAATATATAATTTTGATACAAAAAGTCGTTAGATATGATATAGCATTCCGGATCCCAGAAACTCACAAGGGATTACACAAGATGGACACAAACCACTCGCTTTCCACCGTAGTAAATGTCATTGTGTGAATGCTTTTAAAGGGTAAGTATAGGTAGTTCAGGTTGGGAGGCAGGAGTAACAAGATAATGGTATAATTAAACCATAAGGTTCAAAAAGCAACATAGAAACCATTGGTCGTTGACCTCTTAGACGTGTATACATGACCTATAGATTTGAATTACGTGCAATGCAACACTAAATATATATATATATATATATATATATATATATATATATATATATATATATATCATATATATAAATATATATATGTGTGTGTGTGTGTGTGTGTATTCCCCAAACACAAGTTAACGTTATTTTAAAACCACACACAATCTCGAACATTATATACGAGATAAAACATTAGTAAATGCTGTCATTTAAAAAGCACAACAAACCTTCTTAAAAGAACTTGAAAAATGAACATTACCTTCCACAAGTGGAGGGCTGATTCAACATGTGAATGCCTCTCATGTATCGTACAGTAACACAAATATCTTAAGTTTACCGGTCTTGATCTCTGTGGGATCGAACTTGGGAGGCATTATGGATGATGTAAGTACACTCTAGCGGGTGATGCCAAGCGACAGGTGGTGGATGAACTCGGATGAGAACGACCACGGAAGTTACACCCGTTCACAGTGGCCGACACTCAGGAGAAGGGAGAACGTTCGCTGTGCATGAAATAACAATAATATTCACAAATTGGAAATTAATATATCCAGTTCACTTTAAATCATGATGAAATTTATTTTTCTCCTGATCCATTAAGGTCATTTTGATTTTTATCATAACGGTGTAACCTGTGACTTTCTATGTATAAACGAATGCTATTACATATCAACTCACATTACTAGAAATCTCAGGTGGTGAAATATAATCTATGACTTAGCTATACTTAGGACAGTTACATTATCCTTTATTCCTGATAAAGGTAGATATTGTTGCTCATGTTGCTCATAAGTGAGAAATGTGACGTAAAATATATATCAAAATAAATTGGTGTATTAGAATGTCTGCCGATTCATCCATCAAACACAAACACGTCACTCGTCCACCTTGAACAAAACCCATTTTTTCGAATATTAAACACAATTTCAGTTCGCATCTACTATATTTCAATACCATAAATTATCCAGTACCATAAATAAGTCATAAACTAAACTTACTATAAGGCTGATTATCTTATGAAAGATGAAATTGTTAGCCGTCATGTTCCGGAGAGGTATGGCCTATTATGTCAACGTTACAGATGTGTTAACAATTAATAATATTTTGTCATGATTTAATATGTTACGTGGCCATTATCTTCACCTGACTCCAGGGCCGCTGAGGCGTAAATATACGAAGCTGAGCGACCTTATAAACTTAGACAAGATATTAAGATTTTTTTTTACTCCAATCTATTCAAACTGGGTTATTATAGGGAAGAATTAATGTAACTTTTTAAGAAGTTCTGAGAATTTGTGGAGGAATTTTCTTCAAAAAAAAAAAAGTGGCGGGGGGGAAGGGGTTCGCTGATGGGTTGGCCCCATTAGGTCAGACCATAATGCTATTTTTTTCCTAAAGAACTTTAGGTAGTGACAGAAGACTATAGACTGACAAAAAAGGAATTTTTATAATGAGAAAAAAAACTATAGACTGTGGAAAAAGGACTGTATAGCGAGAAATAAACGGATAATTAAGTTACAAGTCGTTTTGCAATAAAACCTAAAAGAATGAAGGATCCCGCACGCCTTTGTTGTTGTCTGGCATCATGACCGCCAACCTATATTAAGCCTCCAACCCTTATTACTATATAATCATTCAAGGTCATAATCCTAAAGCTAAATGTGTGCGGACATAGAGCCCAGCTCTAATAAAGCTAAATGTGTCCGTACATAGACCTCAGCCCTAATAAAGCTAAATGTGTCCGTACATAGACCCCAGCCCTAATAAAGCTAAATGTGTCCGTACATAGAGCCCAGCTCTAATAAAGCTAAATGTGTGCGTACATAGAGCCCAGCTCTAATAAAGCTAAATGTGTCCGTACATAAAGCCCAGCTCTAATAAAGCTAAATGTGTCCGTACATAGAGCCCAGCTCTGATAAAGCTAAATGTGTGCGTACATAGAGCCCAGCTCTAATAAAGCTAAATGTGTCCGTACATAGACCTCAGCCCTAATAAAGCTAAATGTGTCCGTACATAGAGCCCAGCCCTAATAAAGCTAAATGTGTGCGTACATAGAGCCCAGCTCTAATAAAGCTAAATGTGTGCGTACATAGAGCCCAGCTCTAATAAAGCTAAATGTGTGCGTACATAGAGCCCAGCTCTGATAAAGCTAAATGTGTGCGTACATAGAGCCCAGCTCTAATAAAGCTAAATGTGTCCGTACATAGACCTCAGCCCTAATAAAGCTAAATGTGTCCGTACATAGACCCCAGCCCTAATAAAGCTAAATGTGTCCGTACATAGAGCCCAGCTCTAATAAAGCTAAATGTGTGCGTACATAGAGCCCAGCTCTAATAAAGCTAAATGTGTGCGTACATAGAGCCCAGCTCTGATAAAGCTAAATGTGTGCGTACATAGAGCCCAGCTCTAATAAAGCTAAATGTGTGCGTACATAGAGCCCAGCTCTGATAAAGCTAAATGTGTGCGTACATAGAGCCCAGCTCTAATAAAGCACACACACACATGTGGTAATGAGGCGGGAAACATCAGCTGGTGGGTCCCAAGTCGTTGGCTGTTATTTAAGGAATTACCGTAAGAAAATGCAATGTCTACTGTTCTACTTCAGTAGCAGAAATTAAAGATGCTATGCTAAGGTGAAAAACAATGGTTTCTTTGATGGAGACGGTAAACCATCTCTTCGTTGTATATCAACTGACTGTTATATTTCTCTCTTGTGTCTCCCCTGATGATGTGATTAGTACACGATAGTGCACTTGGCAACTTATGGTGTTTCATTTTCCTCGTGGACTCATAGGAATATACTTGATCACGCGGAAAAATTGTGATCCTTTCCATACATATATGCGTATTCCTATGATTCCATGGGGGAAATGAAACACGATAAGTTGCCAAGTGCACTTTCGTGTAATAACCACATCATCAGGGGAGACACAAGAGAGAAATATAAGTCAGTTGATATACAACGAAGAGACGAAGCTAGGACGCTATCTGGTAAACAAGTGATTGTGCAAGACATACAACGAGCGTATCATAAACTTATTATGTGTACAAGAAGGGGAATTGTTTACAAATTTCATCAACAATAAAGTTATCTAATTTGTATAGACCATCACTAATATTAAGCTTATAATTCTTTGTGTATTTAATGATAGAAGATTCAATGATACTTCTCTTGGTAATAGAGTTAGAGTTAACAACTGAGATGGCATTAATCCAGTCAATACAATGATCATAGTTTTTAACATGATTAAACAAGGCATTTGATTCTTGTCCCGTTCTTATACTATATTTATGTTGCTTAAGTCTAACAGAAAGATCCTTACCAGTCTGCCCAACATAAAACTCGTCACAATCTATACATGGCACTTTATAGATGCATCCAGGAGAATTTTCTGGTGAATTCCTGATTAAGATATTCTTTATAGTATTATTGTTGCTGAAGGCAACATTTACATTAAAGGATTTAAGCAACATGGGAAGTAAAGTGAAATTATTATTAAAAGTGAGAATTAAAAGATTCTTGGTGTCAATGGGAGGTTTGGGCTCAACTCTATAAAATGATTTCTTTGCTAACTTAAGGGATTTATCAATGAAAGATCTAGGGTACTTTAACTATACATACATATATATATATATATATATATATATATATATATATATATATATATATATATATGTCATCCCTGACACAAAGGTCATCCCTGACACAGAGGTCATCCCTGACACAAAGGTCATCCCTGACACAGAGGTCATCCCTGACACAAAGGTCATCCCTGACACAAAGGTCATCCCTGACACAGAGGTCATCCCTGACACAAAGGTCATCCCTGACACAGAGGTCATCCCTGACACAAAGGTCATCCCTGACACAAAGGTCATCCCTGACACCGAGTCATCCCTGACACAAAGGTCATCCCTGACACAAAGGTCATCCCTGACACAGAGGTCATCCCTGACACAAAGGTCATCCCTGACACAGAGGTCATCCCTGACACAAAGGTCATCCCTGACACAAAGGTCATCCCTGACACAGAGGTCATCCCTGACACAAAGGTCATCCCTGACACAAAGGTCATCCCTGACACAGAGGTCATCCCTGACACAAAGGTCATCCCTGACACAGAGGTCATCCCTGACACAAAGGTCATCCCTGACACAAAGGTCATCCCTGACACAGAGGTCCATCCCTGACACAGAAGTCATCCCTAACACAGAGGTCATCCCTGACACAAAGGTCATCCCTGACACAGAGGTCATCCCTGACACAAAGGTCATCCCTGACACAGAGGTCATCCCTGACACAAAGGTCATCCCTGACACAGAGGTCATCCTGACACAGAGGTCATCCCTGACACAAAGGTCATCCCTGACTCCGAGGTCATCCCTAACACAGAGGTCATCCCTGACACAGAGGTCATCCCTGACACAAAGGTCATCCCTGACACGAGGTCATCCCTGACACAAAGGTCATCCCTGACACCGAGGTCCATCCCTGACACAGAGGTCATCCCTGACACGAGGTCATCCCTGACTCCGAGGTCATCCCTGACACGAGGTCATCCCTGACACGAGGTCATCCCTGACACAAAGGTCATCCCTGACACGAGGTCATCCTGACACAGAGTCATCCCTGACACAGAGGTCATCCCTGACACAAAGGTCATCCCTGACACAAAGGTCATCCCTGACTCCGAGGTCATCCCTGACACAAAGGTCATCCCTGACACAGAGGTCATCCCTGACTCCGAGGTCATCCCTAACACAGAGGTCATCCCTGACACAGAGGTCATCCCTGACACAAAGGTCATCCCTGACACAAAGGTCATCCCTGACACGAGGTCATCCCTGACACGAGGTCATCCCTGACACGAGGTCATCCCTGACACAAAGGTCATCCCTGACACGAGGTCATCCCTGACACGAGGTCATCCCTGACACAAAGGTCATCCCTGACACAAAGGTCATCCCTGACACAAAGGTCATCCCTGACACAGAAGTCATCCCTAACACAGAGGTCATCCCTGACACAAAGGTCATCCCTGACACAAAGGTCATCCCTGACACAAAGGTCATCCCTGACTCCGAGGTCATCCCTGACACAGAAGTCATCCCTAACACAGAGGTCATCCCTGACACAAAGGTCATCCCTGACACCGAGGTCATCCTGACACAGAGGTCATCCCTGACTCCGAGGTCATCCCTGACACAAAGGTCATCCCTGACACAAAGGTCATCCCTGACACCGAGTCATCCCTGACACAAAGGTCATCCCTGACACAAAGGTCATCCCTGACACAAAGGTCATCCCTGACACAGAGGTCATCCCTGACACCGAGGTCATCCTGACACAGAGGTCATCCCTGACACCGAGGTCATCCTGACACAGAGGTCATCCCTGACACAAAGGTCATCCCTGACACAAAGGTCATCCCTGACACAGAAGTCATCCCTAACACAGAGGTCATCCCTGACACAAAGGTCATCCCTGACACAGAGGTCATCCCTGACACGAGGTCATCCCTGACACAAAGGTCATCCCTGACACAAAGGTCATCCCTGACACAAAGGTCATCCCTGACACAGAGGTCATCCTGACACAGAGGTCATCCCTGACACAAAGGTCATCCCTGACACAAAGGTCATCCCTGACACAGAAGTCATCCCTAACACAGAGGTCATCCCTGACACAGAGGTCATCCCTGACACAAAGGTCATCCCTGACTCCGAGGTCATCCCTGACACCGAGGTCATCCCTGACACAAAGGTCATCCCTGACACAGAAGTCATCCCTAACACAGAGGTCATCCCTGACACAAAGGTCATCCCTGACACAGAAGTCATCCCTAACACAGAGGTCATCCCTGACACAAAGGTCATCCCTGACACAAAGGTCATCCCTGACACAAAGGTCATCCCTGACACCGAGGTCATCCCTGACACAAAGGTCATCCCTGACTCCGAGGTCATCCCTGACACGAGGTCATCCCTGACACAAAGGTCATCCCTGACACAGAAGTCATCCCTAACACAGAGGTCATCCCTGACACCGAGGTCATCCCTGCTTTTCATGTTCAAGTTGATGAATTTTGATCAAAGTGACTATCACTTGGATCCTTACACTCTCTACCCCCACACTTTCCCTGTACTTCAAAGCCTAACTCATATTTTGTGGACTTTAACAAAAGGGAGTTGGAGGAATTACAGATAAACACATTTTGTTCATTCTACAATGTTAGGATGCCATTGGTATAAAATATGTCAGATTTATCATCAATAGTGTATGCATCTGTTTTCTAATAAACTTCAAACTATTCGCCATTTCCCGCGTTAGCGAGGTAGTGCAAGGAAACAGATGAAAGAATCGCCCAACCCACCCACATACACATGTATATACATACGTCCACACACGCAAATATACATACCTACACAGCTTTCCATGGTTCCATCCGCTGCCAGATCCACTCCCAGATATCTGAAACACTTCACTTTCTCCAATTTTTCTCCATTCAAACTTACATCCCAATTAACTTGTCCCTCAACCCTCCTGAACCTAATAACCTTCATATAGATATCAACATATACACATATACATGCACATACAGACATATATATACACACAGACATACATATATACCCATGCACACAATTCACAGTCTGCCTTTATTCATTCCCGTCGCCACCTCGCCACACATGGAATGCCATCCCCCTCCCTCCCTCATATATTCACGGATTGATTTGTTGAGCTAAAGTAAACTTTTACCAGAATAACAAATTATATTTAAAGGATTTGAATATCATGTAAGGAATGAAGTATGTTTTCAAATGGAAAAAAAAAGTTGACATATCTACATGTTATTATTAATTGATATTTTCTCCCCATATAGTTCTGTTATGGCTGTGATTGATCACGTGTCTTGGAACATGGATGGTGTGATGTGTGGGAACTCTTACCCAAACATGGCCAGAAGCAGCAGTACTAATTTAATTGCGTGGCAGGCAGTCCCTGTGATCATAAGGTAACACCTACTGTAAGGTAAGTTATACAATAAGCTTAAACCTTTTGCTTTATGAAACATGATGGCTGACACCCCTCACAGCCACCTGGTGCTTTGTGAGCATTCTATGGTTTTAATGTTTAAGAATTGATTTACAAACCTTATTAAGCTGTGTAGAATGTGAACCAATTGCCAGGTGGAGGTTTAGTGTCAGCATGTGGACAGGAGAGTAAGTTAGGGAGGCTCTGGCATGAAGAGCGAGCCCCGGGAAAATGACTTCCCTGACACCGAGGTCATCCCTGACACCGAGGTCATCCCTGACACCGAGGTCATCCCTGACACAGAGGTCATCCCTGACACCGAGGTCATCCCTGACACAGAGGTCATCCCTGACACCGAGGTCATCCCTGACACAGAAGTCATCCCTAACACCGAGGTCATCCCTGACACAGAGGTCATCCCTGACACAGAGGTCATCCCTGACACAAAGGTCATCCCTGACTCCGAGGTCATCCCTAACACAGAGGTCATCCCTGACTCCAAGGTCATCCCTGACACCGAGGTCATCCCTGACACCGAGGTCATCCTGACACAGAGGTCATCCCTGACACCGAGGTCATCCCTGACACAGAAGTCATCCCTAACACAGAGGTCATCCCTGACACAGAGGTCATCCCTGACACCGAGGTCCATCCCTGACACAGAGGTCATCCTGACACAGAGGTCATCCCTGACACAAAGGTCATCCCTGACACAAAGGTCATCCCTGACACAAAGGTCATCCCTGACACAGAAGTCATCCCTAACACCGAGTCATCCCTGACACCGAGGTCATCCCTGACACGAGGTCATCCCTGACACAAAGGTCATCCCTGACACGAGGTCATCCCTGACTCCGAGGTCATCCCTAACACAGAGGTCATCCCTGACACAAAGGTCATCCCTGACACGAGGTCATCCCTGACACAAAGGTCATCCCTGACACAAAGGTCATCCCTGACACGAGGTCATCCCTGACACAAAGGTCATCCCTGACACCGAGGTCATCCTGACACAGAGGTCATCCTGACACAGAGGTCATCCCTGACACGAGGTCATCCCTGACACAAAGGTCATCCCTGACTCCGAGGTCATCCCTGACACCGAGGTCATCCCTGACACGAGGTCATCCCTGACACAAAGGTCATCCCTGACACAGAGGTCATCCCTGACACCGAGTCATCCCTGACACAGAGGTCATCCCTGACACGAGGTCATCCCTGACACGAGGTCATCCCTGACTCCGAGGTCATCCCTGACACAGAGGTCATCCTGACACAGAGGTCATCCCTGACACCGAGGTCATCCCTGACACGAGGTCATCCCTGACACAGAGGTCATCCCTGACACAAAGGTCATCCCTGACACGAGGTCATCCCTGACACAGAGGTCATCCCTGACACGAGGTCATCCCTGACACAAAGGTCATCCCTGACACAGAGGTCATCCCTGACACAAAGGTCATCCCTGACACAAAGGTCATCCCTGACACAGAGGTCATCCCTGACACAGAGGTTCATCCCTGACACAGAAGTCATCCCTAACACAGAGGTCATCCCTGACACAGAGGTCATCCCTGACACAAAGGTCATCCCTGACACAAAGGTCATCCCTGACACGAGGTCATCCCTGACACAAAGGTCATCCCTGACACAAAGGTCATCCCTGACACAGAAGTCATCCCTAACACAGAGGTCATCCCTGACACGAGGTCATCCCTGACACCGAGTCATCCCTGACACCGAGGTCATCCTGACACAGAGGTCATCCCTGACACGAGGTCATCCCTGACACCGAGGTCATCCCTAACACAGAGGTCATCCCTGACTCCGAGGTCATCCCTAACACAGAGGTCATCCCTGACACAGAAGTCATCCCTAACACCGAGGTCATCCCTGACACAAAGGTCATCCCTGACACGAGGTCATCCCTGACACAGAAGTCATCCCTAACACAGAGGTCATCCTGACACAGAGGTCATCCCTGACACAGAGGTCATCCCTGACACAAAGGTCATCCCTGACACAAAGGTCATCCCTGACACGAGGTCATCCCTGACACAGAGGTTCATCCCTGACACCGAGGTCCATCCCTGACACAGAAGTCATCCCTAACACAGAGGTCATCCCTGACACAAAGGTCATCCCTGACACGAGGTCATCCCTGACACAAAGGTCATCCCTGACACAAAGGTCATCCCTGACACCGAGTCATCCCTGACACAAAGGTCATCCCTGACACCGAGGTCATCCCTGACACAAAGGTCATCCCTGACACAAAGGTCATCCCTGACACCGAGGTCATCCTGACACAGAGGTCATCCTGACACAGAGGTCATCCCTGACACAAAGGTCATCCCTGACACGAGGTCATCCCTGACACGAGGTCATCCCTGACACCGAGGTCATCCCTGACACGAGGTCATCCCTGACACGAGGTCATCCCTGACACCGAGGTCATCCTGACACAGAGGTCATCCCTGACACAGAGGTCATCCCTGACACAAAGGTCATCCCTGACTCCGAGGTCATCCCTGACACCGAGGTCATCCTGACACAGAGGTCATCCCTGACTCCGAGGTCATCCCTGACACCGAGGTCCATCCCTGACACAGAGGTCATCCCTGACACAGAGGTTCATCCCTGACACAGAGGTCATCCCTGACACAAAGGTCATCCCTGACACAAAGGTCATCCCTGACTCCGAGGTCATCCCTGACACAAAGGTCATCCCTGACACCGAGTCATCCCTGACACAAAGGTCATCCCTGACACCGAGGTCATCCCTGACACAAAGGTCATCCCTGACACGAGGTCATCCCTGACACCGAGTCATCCCTGACACAAAGGTCATCCCTGACACCGAGGTCATCCTGACACAGAGGTCATCCCTGACACAAAGGTCATCCCTGACACAAAGGTCATCCCTGACACGAGGTCATCCTGACACAGAGGTCATCCCTGACACCGAGGTCCATCCCTGACACAGAAGTCATCCCTAACACAGAGGTCATCCCTGACACCGAGTCATCCCTGACACAGAGGTCATCCCTGACACCGAGGTCATCCTGACACCGAGGTCATCCCTGACACAAAGGTCATCCCTGACTCCGAGGTCATCCCTGACACAAAGGTCATCCCTGACACAAAGGTCATCCCTGACACAGAGGTCATCCCTGACACAGAAGTCATCCCTAACACAGAGGTCATCCCTGACACAGAGGTCATCCCTGACACAAAGGTCATCCCTGACACGAGGTCATCCCTGACACCGAGGTCCATCCCTGACACAGAGGTCATCCCTGACACAAAGGTCATCCCTGACACCGAGGTCATCCCTGACACCGAGTCATCCCTGACACAAAGGTCATCCCTGACACAAAGGTCATCCCTGACACAGAAGTCATCCCTAACACAGAGGTCATCCCTGACACCGAGGTCATCCTGACACAGAGGTCATCCCTGACACGAGGTCATCCCTGACACCGAGGTCATCCCTGACTCCGAGGTCATCCCTAACACAGAGGTCATCCCTGACACCGAGGTCATCCTGACACAGAGGTCATCCTGACACAGAGGTCATCCCTGACACAAAGGTCATCCCTGACACAGAGGTCATCCCTGACACAAAGGTCATCCCTGACACAAAGGTCATCCCTGACACAAAGGTCATCCCTGACACAAAGGTCATCCCTGACACAGAGGTCATCCCTGACACCGAGGTCATCCCTGACACCGAGGTCATCCCTGACACAGAGGTCATCCCTGACTCCGAGGTCATCCCTGACACAAAGGTCATCCCTGACTCCGAGGTCATCCCTAACACAGAGGTCATCCCTGACTCCAAGGTCATCCCTGACACCGAGGTCATCCCTGACACCGAGGTCATCCCTGCTTTTCATGTTCAAGTTGATGAATTTTGATCAAAGTGACTATCACTTGGATCCTTACACTCTCTACCCCCACACTTTCCCTGTACTTCAAAGCCTAACTCATATTTTGTGGACTTTAACAAAAGGGAGTTGGAGGAATTACAGATACACACATTTTGTTCATTCTACAGTGTTAGGATGCCATTGGTATAAAATATGTCAGATTTATCATCAATAGTGTATGCATCTGTTTTCTAATAAACTTCAAACTATTCGCCATTTCCCGCGTTAGCGAGGTAGCGTTAAGAACAGAGAACTGGGCCACTGAGGGAATATCCTCACCTGGCCCCCTTCTCTGTTCCTTCTTTTGGAAAATTAAAAAAAATTGAGAGGGGAGGATTTCCAGCCCCCCGCTCCCTCCCCTTTTAGTCGCCTTCTACGACACGCAGGGAATACGTGGGAAGTATTCTTTCTCCCCTATCCCCAGGGAATATATATATATATATATAATATATATATATATTATATATATATATATATATAATATATATATATATTATTTATTTTTTTATTATACTTTGTCGCTGTCTCCCGCGTTAGCGAGGTACCTCAAGGAAACAGACGAAAGAAATGGCCCAACCCACCCCCATACACATGTATATACATACGTCCACACACGCAAATATACATACCTATACATCTCAATGTACACATATATATACACATGTACAGATTCATGCTTGCCTTCATCCATTCCTGGCACTACAACCCCCACAGGAAGCAGCATCGCTACCCTCTGCTTGAGTGAGGTAGCTTCAGGAGTACATATAACAAAGGTCACATTCGTTCACACTCAGTCTCTAGCTGTCATGTTATAATGCACCGAAACCAAAGCTCCCTTTCCACATACAGGCCCGACAGAACTTTACATGGTTTACCCCAGATGCTTCACATACCCTGGTTCAATCCATGAACAGCACTTCTACCACGGTATACCACATCATTCCAATCACTCTATTCCTTGCACGCCTTTCACCCTCCTGGATGTTCAGGCCCCGATCACTCAAAATCTTTTTCACTCCATCTTTCCACCTCCAATTTGGTCTCCCACTTCTTCTCGTTCCCTCCACCTCTGACATATATCCTCTTGGTCAATCTTTCCTCACTCATTTGCTCCATGTGACCAAACCATTTCAAAACACCCTCTTCTGCTCTCTCAACCACACTTTTTTATTACCACACATCTCTCTTACCCTATTATTACTTACTCAATCGAACCATCTCACTCCACATATTGTCCTCAAACATCTCATTTCCAGCACATCCACCCTCCTCCGCACAACTCTATCCCAAGGATATATATATATATATATATATATATATATTTCTTTTTCTTTCAAACTATTCGCCATTTCCCGCATCAGCGAGGTAGCGTTAAGAACAGAGGACTGGGCCTTCACCTGACCCAATTCTCTGTTCCTTGTTTTGGAAAATTAAAAAAAAACGAGAGGGGAGGATTTCCAGCCCCCCGCTCCCTCCCCTTTTAGTCGCCTTCTATGACACGCAGGGAATACGTGGGAAGTATTCTTTCTCCCCTATCCCCAGGGAATATATATATATATATATATATATATATATATATATATATATATTATTTATTTTTTTATTATACTTTGTCGCTGTCTCCCGCGTTTGCGAGGTAGCGCAAGGAAACAGACGAAAGAAATGGCCCAACCCACCCCCATACACATGTATATACATACGTCCACACACGCAAATATACATACCTACACAGCTTTCCATGGTTTACCCCAGACGCTTCACATGCCTTGATTCAATCCACTGACAGCACGTCAACCCCGGTATACCACATCGCTCCAATTCACTCTATTCCTTGCCCTCCTTTCACCCTCCTGCATGTTCAGGCCCCGATCACACAAAATCTTTTTCACTCCATCTTTCCACCTCCAATTTGGTCTCCCTCTTCTCCTCGTTCCCTCCACCTCCGACACATATATCCTCTTGGTCAATCTTTCCTCACTCATTCTCTCCATGTGCCCAAACCACTTCAAAACACCCTCTTCTGCTCTCTCAACCACGCTCTTTTTATTTCCACACATCTCTCTTACCCTTACGTTACTCACTCGATCAAACCACCTCACACCACACATTGTCCTCAAACATCTCATTTCCAGCACATCCATCCTCCTGCGCACAACTCTATCCATAGCCCACGCCTCGCAACCATACAACATTGTTGGAACCACTATTCCTTCAAACATACCCATTTTTGCTTTCCGAAATAATGTTCTCGACTTCTACACATTCTTCAAGGCCCCCAGAATTTTCGCCCCCTCCCCCACCCTATGATCCACTTCCGCTTCCATGGTTCCATCCGCTGCCAGATCCACTCCCAGATATCTAAAACACTTCACTTCCTCCAGTTTTTCTCCATTCAAACTCACCTCCCAATTGACTTGACCCTCAACCCTACTGTACCTAATAACCTTGGTCTTATTCACATTTACTCTTAACTTTCTTCTTTCACACACTTTACCAAACTCAGTCACCAGCTTCTGCAGTTTCTCACATGAATCAGCCACCAGCGCTGTATCATCAGCGAACAACAACTGACTCACTTCCCAAGCTCTCTCATCCCCAACAGACTTCATACTTGCCCCTCTTTCCAAAACTCTTGCATTTACCTCCCTAACAACCCCATCCATAAACAAATTAAACAACCATGGAGACATCACACACCCCTGCCGCAAACCTACATTCACTGAGAACCAATCACTTTCCTCTCTTCCTACACGTACACATGCCTTACATCCTCGATAAAAACTTTTCACTGCTTCTAACAACTTGCCTCCCACACCATATATTCTTAATACCTTCCACAGAGCATCTCTATCAACTCTATCATATGCCTTCTCCAGATCCATAAATGCTACATACAAATCCATTTGCTTTTCTAAGTATTTCTCACATACATTCTTCAAAGCAAACACCTGATCCACACATCCTCCACCACTTCTGAAACCACACTGCTCTTCCCCAATCTGATGCTCTGTACATGCCTTCACCCTCTCAATCAATACCCTCCCATATAATTTACCAGGAATACTCAACAAACTTATACCTCTGTAATTTGAGCACTCACTCTTATCCCCTTTGCCTTTGTACAATGGCACTATGCACGCATTCCGCCAATCCTCAGGCACCTCACCATGAGTCATACATACATTAAATAACCTTACCAACCAGTCAACAATACAGTCACCCCCTTTTTTAATAAATTCCACTGCCATACCATCCAAACCTGCTGCCTTGCTGGCTTTCATCTTCCGCAAAGCATTTACTACCTCTTCTCTGTTTACCAAATCATTTTCCCTAACCCTCTCACTTTGCACACCACATCGACCAAAACACCCTATATCTGCCACTCTATCATCAAACACATTCAACAAACCTTCAAAATACTCACCCCATCTCCTTCTCACATCACCACTACTTGTTATCACCTCCCCATTTGCGTCCTTCACTGAAGTTCCCATTTGCTCCCTTGTATATATATATATATATATATATATATATATATATATATATATATATATATATATATATATGTTTTTATCTATTATAATTAGTTGCTGTCTTTTGCGTTAGCGAGGTAGTGCAAGGAAACAGATGAAAGAATCGCCCAACCCACCCACATACACATGTATATACATAAATGTCCACACATGCACATACACATACCTATACATTTCAACGTATACATACATATGTGCATGTGTGCATATGTACACATTCATACTTGCTGCCTTCATCCAGTCCTGTTGCCATCCCACCACATATGAAATGGCACCCCCCCCCCTTGCGCGTGCGAGGTAGCACAAGGAAAAGACAAGAAAGGTCACATTTGTTCTCACTCAGTCTCTAGCTGTCATGTGTAATGCACCAAAACCACAGCCCCCTTTTCACATCCAGGCCTCCACAAAACTTTTCAAGGTTTACCCCAGACACTTCACATGCCCTGGTTCAGTCCATTGACAGCAAGTCGACTCTGGTATACCACATCGTTCTAGTTCACTCCATTCCTTGCACGCCCCTCATCCTCCTGTATGTTCAGGCCCCGATCGCTCAAAATCTTTTTCGCTCTATCCTTCCATCTCCAATTTGGTCTCCCACTTCTCGTTCCCTCTGCCTCTGACACATATATCCTCTCTGTCAATCTTTCCTCACTCATTCTCTCCATGTGACCAAACCATTTCAGTACACACTCTTCTGCTCTCTCATCCACACTCTTTTTATAACCACCTTTTCATTACTTATTTGATCAAACCACCTCACACCACATATTGTCCTCAAACATTTCATTTCCAACACATCCACACTCCTCCGCACAACCTTATCTATAGCCCATGCCTCGCAACCATATAACATTGTTGGAACCCCTATTCCTTCAAAGACACCCATCTTTGCTCTCCGAGATAACGTTCTTTCCATCCACACATTCTTCAACGCTTCTAGAACCTTCACCCCCTCCCCCACTCTGTGACTCCCTTCAGCTTCCATGGGTCCATTCGCTGCTAAGTCCACTCCCAGATATCTGAAACACTTCACTTTCTCCAATTTTTCTCCATTCAAACTTACATCCCAATTAACTTGTCCCTCAACCCTCCTGAACCTAATAACCTTCATATAGATATCAACATATACACATATACATGCACATACAGACATATATATACACATGTACAGATTCATGCTTGCCTTCATCCATTCCTGGCACTACAACCCCCACAGGAAGCAGCATCGCTACCCTCTGCTTGAGTGAGGTAGCTTCAGGAGTACATATAACAAAGGCCACATTTGTTCACACAGTCTCTAGCTGTCATGTAATAATGCACCGAAACCACAGCTCCCTTTCCACATCCAGGCCCCACAGAACTTTCCATGGTTTACATCAGCTGTTTCACATGTTTTTTCTCATGCTTGATCACTACGAGGTAGCACCAGGAATGGAAGAAAGGCTACATCCACTCACATCCTTCTCTGGCTATAATGCACTGAGACCACAGTACCCTATCCACAACCAGGTCCCATGGATGCTTCACATGACCTGGTTATGTCCAGTGAGAGTATATCACATCGTTCCATTTGCTCTATTCCTTGCATGCCTTTCACCTCTGTGTTCAGGCTCTGATCACTCAAAATCCTTTTCACTTCATCCTTCCACCTCAACTTTGGTTTCCATGTACTCCTCATTCTCTCCATTTCTGACATATATATCCTCTTTGTCAGCCTTTCTTCACTCATTCTCTCCATATGACTAAACCTTTTCAACACTCCTTGTTCTCTCACAGCCACATTCATTTTATTACCAAACTTCTTTCTTTTCCTCTCATTGCTTATTTGATCAAACCACCTCACACCACATATTATCCTCAAACATTTCATTTCCTACACATCCAGCCTACTCCACACATCTTTATCCATACCCCATGCCTCATATCTATACAATATTGTTGGGACAACTTTTCCTTCAAACATACCCATTTTTGCCCTCGAGATAACATTCTCCTTTCACAAACACTTCCAAACTCAGTCATCAGCAAATGCAGATATACACTCAAATCTGCCACTAGTGCCGTATCACTAGCTAACAAGTGATTCACTTCCCTGGCTCTCCTATCCCCCACAGACTGTACTCTCGCCCCTCTCTCTAAGACTTGCGTTTACCTACCTCATCACCCCATCCATTAACAAATTGAACAACCATGGTGATATCACACTCTCCATCCACAGACCAACCTTCACTTTGAACCATTTACTCTCTTCTCTTCCCACTTGTACACAAACCTTACACTCTTTATGAAAAATTCTCACTGCTCCTAGCAGCTTTCCAACAACACCTCATATTCATAAGACCTTCCACAAACCATCTCTGTCAAACTGTATCATATGCTTTCTCCATATCCATAAATGCTACATACAAATCTGGTTTTTTTTTTTAAGTATTTCTCACACATTTTTTTAAAAGAAAACTTTCTGATCCACACATCCTCTACCATTTTTGAAACCAAACTATCTATCTATCTATCTGTATACTCAACAAACTTTCCATCTGTATACTCAACAAACTTATACCTATGAAGTTTGAACTCTCACCTTTATTCCTCTTACCTTTAAACAGTGGCACTATCCATGCATTCCACCAAACCTCAGGCAATCCTCTGTCTTGGTCAGACTATGCTTACTACCATACTTTTCTTACACTGCATTCTGTACACAACCAACCTGCATCACACCAATTGTCTTTTGGCATTTCATTAACAGACCATTTAATCTCTTTTTCTTCTCATGCATTCAAGGCCTAGAATTCATATTCACAGAACATCGTTAAAACCACCTTACCTTCAAACATACTCATTTTTGCCCTAACACTCACTAACTTCTTCCACCCAGTGACTCATTTCAGATCTCAGAGTTCTGTCCACATTGCAGTGTCCACTCCCAGGTATGTCATCTGCTTTATTTCCTCCATGTCTTTGCCATTCAAACTTATAAGCTATCTTGTCTTACCCCAAGCTGAAACTCACCTTATTTTTGTTCACATTCATTCTCAGTTTTCTCTTTTTACACACACTCCCAAAATTTGTTGCCAGCTTTTGGAATTTCTCCCTCCCCACTCTGACCACAAATATATTAAATGATCACAGTTACATGATGCATCCGTGACACATCATTGGGAAACGCTAACCCTCTTCCCTTCATATTTACACACGTCTTACTCTGATGGCACAAGTTCTTCACTGCATTTACTATTTACCTCACATAGTGGTGATGTGAGAAGTAGTGGTGATGTGAGAAGGAGATGGAGTGAGTATTTTGAAGGTTTGTTGAATGTGTTTGATGATAGAGTGGCAGATATAGGGTGGTTTGGTCTAGGTGGTGTGCAAAGTGAGAGGGTTAGGGAAAATGATTTGGTAAACAGAGGAGAGGTAGTAAAAGCTTTGCGGAAGATGAAAGCCAGCAAGGCAGCAGATTTGGATGGTATTGCAGTGGAATTTATTAAAAAAGGGGGTGACTGTATTGTTGACTGGTTGGTAAGGTTATTTAATGTATGTATGATTCATGGTGAGGTGCCTGAGGATTGGCGGAATGCTTGCATAGTGCCACTGTACAAAGACAAAGGGGATAAGAGTGAGTGCTCAAATTACAGAGGTATAAGTGGATCTCTCAGCGGATGGAACCATGGAAGTGGAAGTGAATCATAGGGTGGGGGAGGGGGCGAAAATCCTGGGAGCCTTGAAGAATGTTTGGAAGTCGAGAACATTATCTTGGAAAGCAAAAATGGGTATGTTTGAAGGAATAGTGGTTCCAACAATGTTGTATGGTTGCAAGGCGTGGGCTATGGATAGAGTTGTGCGCAGGAGGGTGGATGTGCTGGAAATGAGATGTTTGAGGACAATATGTGGTGTGAGGTGGTTTGATCGAGTAAGTAGTGTAAGGGTAAGAGAGATGTGTGGAAATAAAAAAAGCATGGTTGAGAGAGCAGAAGAGGGTGTTTTGAAATGGTTTGGTCACATGGAGAGAATGAGTGAGGAAAGATTGACCAAGATGATATATGTGTCGGAGGTGGAGGGAACTAGGAGAAGTGGGAGACCAAATTGGAGGTGGAAGGATGGAGTGAAAAAGATTTTGAGTGATCGGGGCCTGAACATGCAGGAGGGTGAACGGCGTGCAAGGAATAGAGTGAATTGGAACGATGTGGTATACCAGGGTCGACGTGCTGTCAGTGGATTGAACCAGGGCATTTGAAGCATCTGGGGTAAACTATGGAAAGTTCTGTGGGGCCTGGATGTGGAAAGGGAGCTGTGGTTTCGGTGCATTATTACATGACAGCTAGAGACTGAGTGTGAACGGATGGGGCCTTTGTTGTCTTTTCCTAGCGTTACCTCGCACACATGAGGGGGAGGGGTTGTTATTCCATGTGTGGTGAGGTGGCGATGGGAATAAATAAAGGCAGACAGTATGAATTATGTACATGGGTATACATGTATATGTCTGTGTGTGTATATATATGTGTACATTGAGATGTATAGGTATGTATATTTGCGTGTGTGGACGTGTATGTATATACATGTGTATGTGGGTGGGTTGGGCCATTTCTTTTGTCTGTTTCCTTGCGCTACCTCACTAACGCGGGAGACAGCGACAAAGCAAAATAAATAAATAAATAATTTGAATTATCTTCCACAAGGCCACTCCGTCAGCCCAATTATATGCTGCCCCCAGATCTATAAATGCCAAGTACAATCTACTTTTTTTCTCTATGTACCTCTCACACTAACTCTACAGTAAATACCTGATCACATTCCCTATATCTGTCCTTCATTCTTCTTCATTCCTCTCAGTACCAGGACTATAAGCAGCAACACTCACTCAACTTCTATTGCTTGATATCATTCTAACCTCCATCAATCTTAAACTCTGACACCCCATCCTAAGCCTTTAAGGATAAAGCCCTGCTTGGTTCATTATTCTGTTCTTGTATATAAAAGCAGCAATACAAGAGGGAAAGATTTTCGTCCTCCTGCTTCTGCCTACTACTTGTCTCCTATGATATACTTGAGACTCATGGGTAGTATTCTTACTCACTTATCCCCTTCATTTTTTCATACATATTTTCCTTTTCCCGCATTAGTGAGGTAGTGTTTAGAACAGAGGACTGAGCATTAGAGGCAGTATCCTCACTTGGCCCCCTTCTCTGTTCCCTCATTTGGAAAATTAAAAACAGGAGGGGAGGATTTCCAGCTCCCCTGTTAGTTGCCTCATACAACACGCAGGGAATACGTGGGAAGTATTCTTTCTCCCCTATCCCCAGGGATATTATCCCCCTACATACTGTACTTTTCTCCTCTTTTTCCTTCCAAGGATAACTGACTGCATGTGGCTGACTTGCTACTCTTTTATGTATTCATTTGACTTAACCATAATGAAAGAGCTTCGTGAACAACTGGGAAAACATTGGAACATAGAATGAGAGCAGACAAGGAACTGGGATTAGTTTTTCATTTCCTTTTACAATGAATTTCTGTTAAAAACTTAAAATCTTGAAGCTTTCCAGATCATGAGGTATATATAAAGAAATATTCATTAGCCTTTTATTTTGTAGATCTTACACAGAAGTGTATTGAATAGGCTGTAGTTGGTCAACACTGAAACAACTAAGAAACCATGTGAGCTGATGTATATTTATAAAATAATGTATTTAAAGTATGTGTAAACATCATGTCACTGCGATTCCTAGTTATCTCTGTGATTATTATTGCCTGTAACAATAAATAATATAGCCCTAGGATAATTACAGATAAGATCAAAACTTTGAAAAACGCTATCTAATTATAACAAACACGATTGAAGCTTTCGTATAAACAAAGCACATACATGTTTTTGCAATAGTCATACCACTGAGGAAAGCACTGATCTAAAGTGTGAATCCTCACACTAAGACAAGCACTGGATTTCAATCAATGTTGAATGCTAAGCAGGTAATTACCTTCACCCACTTGTTTAAATTTTTAATATGAATTGATGATATAGGATGATTTTTACAGAACTGAGTGTTGCAGCACACCAGAGGCAATATACACATCACAAACCATTGAGGGAAGATCAGTAGTTTTTAATTTACATTTGCATAGAAAAAGCAGGATTTTTGTAATAAAATATTGGTTATATATTTACAACAAAAACTCTGCTTATGAAGAAGCAGCTTTCTGGCTGAGAGAAAGTTGGCTTAGCTACAGCAGTTAGGACTAGATTCCATGATTACACTACAACAAGAGGCAGAGGCCCAAATTCTTAAACATCAGGTCAGATCAGCTTTCAGTCTACAGTGATATTTTGTTTCACTGTTGACTGGCCATCACATTTTGAATGGCTAATACCCATTATTCGTATTGTCATCTAAAGCAGACCTACCTTAATGTTTTGGAATAAGGGCCACAAGGGAGACAGATCACTGGAAGAACAACAAACTGAGGAGGAGGCACTATTGGCGGCAGTGTTTGGGAAAAATTTGATACCTTAGGGTCTCATGATAATCCATAAATGATAAGTTACAGGCAAAGTACCAGTTTTTTAGTGTGTTGGAAAACTAATTTGAGCCTTAAAAAGAAGTCTAAGACTTAGTCGATATTGTTAACAAGTTAACAAGCCTGCACTGAGTCAAACTTGCTTCGTTTTCTGGCCTTTGTCCCGCCTCTCCTCTATAGCACCTGCAGACAGTATTGTCTTATCCGCCATGTAAACCATGCTGTCTAGCAGCTGTGACCAGCATTCAAAGTATTTACAACACTTCCATAGGAAATGCTGAGGTCATACAAGTGCCGGTCACATGCCCCAGACTTGGTGTTTGTGCAGAGTAAAGTCCTTAACAGTATCAATACTGGCTGGACTAGGGTTCAATAATGGTCTATGAGCCTAATTTCTCCAATTTGTCCTACATATCACCAGGATATATAGCATCTTGTATATAGTTCTTAAGTTTCATCACTAAACACTTTTTTATTTATTTTTCATCTTGGGTCCACTTTTAATTCAGTCAAGCTAATAATAAAAATGATGGTCCACATGAAACACTCTCCTTTATTGTGACTTCACCCTCCACCACTGACAAGCTCAACTGAACGCCCGATGACAGGTGGTTTACTCTCCAGAGGTCGAAAGTATGCGAGGCTTACCCCCGAGATAAAAAGTATGCTAGATTTACAAGTCGGATTCACCATAGAGGGAAGTTGAGAAGGACATGTAGTCAAGTGCTTCTGGGGGAGCACCAGCACCAGTGAAAGGCTGCATGCGTTGGATACAGTACTCAGCCTGGTCTGGGGGAAGTTCACGCTGCAGCTCTTCAGGAAGGATGTATGGCTGAAAAAAGAAAAAAAATAACTATCAAACTAGTAGAACACCTTTCTATCTACCTATATCTAATGAAATACCTTCAACTATTAATTAGTGTAGTGCATACAAGATGCCTTCCATGCAACCCTATGCTTGTACAATTTCTCCTGAATTGCAAACCCCTGGATCACATATTCCTTTAACTGTTCTCAGTCTCTCATTTCTCTCATATCTGGCCAAAATCATCCTTCCCACAATCATTCTTTCTGTAAGCCTAGAAGATCTCAGGACTCCATTATTCTCATACCTTGTTTAAACACATTCACCTAATTTTTCACAACTCTTACTCCTAGTCCCAATCTCAAGAAAATCACCGTCACAGCTGCAACTCTCTTTCAGTCTCTCTGGAGATGCAAAACTATATATATTCCTCAATTCCCAAGTAGGCTCAATGATATCTATAAATTTTGTTTACCTTTCAATACCATCCCATATTTCATCATTATTTCCTCAACCTTTACTAGAATATATAATACTTGAAATTTTAAATCCTTTCGAACTTTTTCTCATAAGTAAACACCAGCCTTTGCTCAGCCTTCACAAATAACCTTAGGGTGATCACTGATGCTCATTTGTTATTCAGGCCCATCCTTAGCCAACTAGCAACTGCCACCATGTAACCCACATGTTTGCAGCAACTTCAATCTCACAATGCATAGACTGTGGACACCAAATCACAGCAGTCACAAAAGGTAAAGAAACCCTCACCCTCCTCTCTACCCACTTGCACACAAAACTTCTTACTGTTTCTAACAGCCTTCTTCCCATATCAGGTATTCATATATTCACAACACCTTCCACAAGATATCTCTGTCAACCTATCATATGCTTTCTCCAGATCCATATAAACCACATGCAATTGCTTCTATTTCTCAAAGTATTTCTCGCACATTCTTCAAAGCAAACACCTGATCCACAAATCCTCAAAAACTTCTGAAACCACATTTCTCTTCTGTGATCTGTGCATGCTACCACCTTCTCAATCCCAAATAACATCAGTCACACTCAACAATCTTATACTTCTGTAATTCGATAATTCCCCTTTACCCCCCTTGCCTTTAAACAGTGACACTTATACAGGCTTTCTGCAAATCATCAGGCATCTCTTTACAATCCAGTCATGCAATGGAAATCCTGGCAAACTTATCAACAACACAACCACCCCTTTCTTAAGAAATTCAACTGCAATACCATCCACTCCAGCCATCTTGCCACAATTTATCTTATGCAATGTTTTCACCTCTTCTCTTTTCACCAAACTCCTTTCCAAGACTTTCTCACCTCGCATGTCTTCCCAACCTAAACAACCCACATCTGCATCCTATCTGCTGTGTCAGGATTGACATTTTCTAATGTCATGAAGTCCAAAAATGCATCAAAATAAATTAAGCCATTGTTGTTAGATTTAACAATGCTGATGATGTGAGTGAAGTCGATCATGCCCTGACAGTTTTTATCAATGGAATGTATTCCCAATCCTCAATCCCTTCTCAGCACATAGCCCAAAAAGCTGATCCTATTTTCACTTATGCCAGGTACCCCATGCTTCCTAATTGCCACACCAACCACTCTTCCATTCAGATTGCTGACCACAAGGACTCAATCCCTTGCATCAAATTTACCCAAGTGGTGACTCAACTCCTCCCAAAAGAGTACCTCTTTCTTCTTCCCTCTTCTCTAAACAACAACTACTATAAATTTTTTTTTTTTTTTGCTTTGTCGCTATCTCCCGCGTTTGCGAGGTAGCGCAAGGAAACAGACGAAAGAAATGGCCCAACCCACCCCCATACACATGTATATACATACACCGCCACACACGCAAATATACATACCTACACAGCTTTCCATGGTTTACTCCAGACGCTTCACATGCCCTGATTCAATCCACTGACAGCACGTCAACCCCAGTATACCACATCGATCCAATTCACTCTATTCCTTGCCCTCCTTTCACCCTCCTGCATGTTCAGGCCCCGATCACACAAAATCTTTTTCAACCCATCTTTCCACCTCCAATTTGGTCTCCCACTTCTCCTCATTCCCTCCACCTCCGACACATATATCCTCTTGGTCAATCTTTCCTCACTCATTCTCTCCATGTGCCCAAACCATTTCAAAACACCCTCTTCTGCTCTCTCAACGACGCTCTTTTTATTTCCACACATCTCTCTTACCCTTACGTTACTTACTCGATCAAACCACCTCACACCACACATTGTCCTCAAACATCTCATTTCCAGCACATCCACCCTCCTGCGCACAACTCTATCCATAGCCCACGCCTTGCAACCATACAACATTGTTGGAACCACTATTCCTTCAAACATACCCATTTTTGCTTTCCGAGATAATGTTCTCGACTTCCACACATTCTTCAAGGATCCCAGGATTTTCGCCCCCTCCCCCACCCTATGATCCACTTCCGCTTCCATGGTTCCATCCGCTGCCAGATCCACTCCCAGATATCTAAAACACTTTACTTCCTCCAGTTTTTCTCCATTCAAACTTACCTCCCAATTGACTTGACCCTCAACCCTACTGTACCTAAAATGTTATTTATTTATTTATTATACTCAATCCCTGTCTCCCGTGTTAGCGAGGTAGCGCAAGGAAACAGACGAGGAATGGCCCAACCCACCTACATACACATGTATATACATAAAAGCCCACTCACACACATATACAATTCAACATATACATACATATACATACACAGACATATACATATATACACATGTACACATTCATACTTGCTGCCTTCATCCATTCCCACTGCCACCCTACCACACATGAAATAGCATCCCCCCCTCCAGCAAGGTAGCGCCAGGAAAGAACAAAAAAGGCCACATTTGTTCACACTCAGTCTCAAGCTGTCATGTGTAATGCACCATAACCACAGCTCTCTTCCCACATCCAGGCCCCATAACACTTTCCATGGTTTACCCTAGATGCTTCACATGTCCTGGTTCAGTCCAGTGACAGCATGTTGACTCCGGTATACCACACTGTTCCAATTCACTCTATTTCTTGCAAGCCTTTCACCCTCCTGTATGTTCAGGCCCCTATCGCTCAAAATCTTTTTCACTCCATCCTTCCACCTCCAATTTGGTCTCCTGCTTCTCCTTCTTCCCTCCACCTCCAACACATATATCCTCTTTGTCAATCTTTCCTCACTCATTCTCTCCCATGTGTCCAAACCATTTCAACACACCCTCTTCTGCTCTCTCAACCACACTCTTTTTATTACCACACATCTCTCTTACCCTTTCATTACTTACTCGATCAAACCACCTCACACCGCATATTGTCCTCAAACGTTTCATTTCCAATGTATCCACCCTCCTCTGCACATCCCTATCTATAGCCCTTGCCTCGCAACCATATAACATTGTTGGAACTATTATTCCTTCAAACATACTCATTTTTGCTCTACAAGATAACTTTCTCGCTTTCCACACACTCTTCAATGCTCCCAGAACCTTTGCCCCCTCCCCCACCCTGTGAATCACTTCCACTTCCATGGTTCCATCCACTGCTAAGTCCACTCTCAGATATTGAAAACACTTCACTTCCACCAGTTTTTTTCCATTCAAACTTACCTTCCAATTAACTTGTCCCTTAACTCCATTGTACCTAATAACCTTGCTCTTATTCACACTTACTCTCAACTTTCTTCTTTCACACACTTTACCAAACTCAGTCACCAACTGCAGTTTCTCACCCGAATCAGCCACCAGCACTGTATCATCAGCAAACAACAACTGACTCCCTTCCCAAGCCTTCTCATCCAAAACAGACTGCATACTTGCCTCTCTCTCTCTCCAAAACTCTTGCATTCACCTCCCTAACCACCCCATCCATAAACAAATTAAACAACTATGGAGACATTACACACCCCTGCCACAAACTGACATTCACTGAGAACCACTTTCCTCTCTTTCTACTTGTACACATGCCTTACATCCTTGGTAAAAACTTTTCACTGCTTCTAGCAACTTACCTCCCACCCCATATACTCTTCCAGATCCATAAATGCTATAAATATTATATGTAACTATTAAAAAACTTTGCAACCTTTTCTCTTAACAAACTAGCATGCAAAGACAAGTTCTTTGTGATCTTCATCAATGCCCTATATATTTCAGGTGGCTGATTCAATTATAGGTAAATCCTATAATAAACATTAGTTATTTGTCCACAGTTACTGGCCTCATTCTCACACATGCTTTTTTGCATTCGCATTGGCACTCAATTTGAACAATAAATTGTAAGTGGTAAAGTTTACACTATTTCACATATTTTAGTATAAGTTTTATAAATGTGCATTATGTATTGGTAAATCTTCAAAAATCATAAACTACCATATTCTTTCTCAACAGATGTAGCATCTTTTTTCCAAATAATTTTAGCTGTTCGACATTTTATCAAACCATCATACAAGACTTAATGATTGATTTAGTAGCATACAACCAACAAGAATGCCACAGGTAGTTTTAACTCCTTCTTTCAAACATTTTCAACCAAATGAGCTCGTGATTTTCAATAAAAGTATGATAATCTTATGAGAGAATGAGGATGAAGAAATACAAAATTTTACACACATATTTCCCGATAGAGCACACATCACCATCCATAGTAACTCTAACCTTGTCTCCTGCGAGGATCCTGAAGGAGTCGATGACCTGTTCTGCAGTGTCAGAATCAACATTTTCTCGTGTCATGAAGTCTAAGAATGCATCAAACTGAATAAAGCCAGTGTTGTTGGGGTCAACGATGCTGATAATGCGAGTGAAGTCAATCTCACCCTGACGGTCTTTGCCAATGGAGTAGCCAAGAGAGATCAAACAAGACTTGAACTCATCTGGAGCCAAACGGCCACCCCTATGAAAAAATATCAGCTATAAAACCTTGTACAACTTATAAAAAATATAGTACTGCAGTTCTTTTTAGAATAAATATAATAAAAGTTTGTGCATGGCAGTTCCTGCACTGTAGCAAACTGTATAGAATTTCTCTGTTAAGAAGAAAGGGTACAATGAATAAAGGACAGAAAGCATGGATATTCTTGGAAAGCTGAATATTGCATGGCAGACACTAAAAACTACTGATACTATTCTTGAAGACTTTACAAGTGGCCATGATAAGGAGTGAGGATACAAGAGGGTGCAGGTATCAGGTGAGAAGAAAAGGCAACAGAAGACCTACATCCCAAAATGAAGTTCCCAGCTAAAGAAATTTATATCTATTAACTCATATTGTTATTATGAAGACCATACTAACTGGTAACAACCGCCTAGTCCATTGCTAATTCAGTCTTATTCTGTCATCTATGACTGTGACAGGAATTTTTTTCTTTCTTTGTTCAAAGAACCTATTTGTGAAGATTCATTTCTAAATATCAAACTGGAACCTTTTTCTTCTCGTACTTTAGCCCACTTTTTCCAGTTAAAAAAGCCTTGTTTATTTGAAACACTTTATCAATGCTTCTTTCTTTCTTTCGTACTATTCGCCATTTCCCGCATTAGCGAGGTAGCATTATCAACAGAGGACTGGGCCTTAGAGGGAATATCCTCACCTGGCCCCCCTCTCTGTTCCTTCCTTTGGGAAAAAAAAAAAAAAAAAACGAGAGGGGAGGATTTCCAGCCACCCGCTCCCTCCCCTTTTAGTCGCCTTCTACAACACGCAGGGAATACGTTATCAATGCTACTGTTATAAAATCTACTAAGTGTTCCACAAACTCTAACTCAACAAAGCCTTTGTTTCTGTTGGCGATGGTTTTATTTCCTTTAATCTTTCCTCACTTTGCTAATTTTTAGTCCTCATATTAATCTAACTGCTCTTATATGGAATCTTTCAAGACTGTTTTCGTCATGATTTTCTGGAGATCAGACTGTATATTCGAGATATGACTTTACTTGAAAGGTCTGGTCAACAATGTGGAATACAATACTTTGTAATTTATGTTTCCTACAGTAAAGCCTGACCCTGCTTTCTGAGAGAAAACTATTGTTTAGATCTTATATTCCTCTCTCAATAATTTCCAAGTACTTTTTTAAAGAATCTTTATTTGTATTTTTGTCTTCATTTCTAAAACAGCAGAAAGTCATGGTAAAAGAGGAGGTTATTTGAATTAAGAGGTATAAATTTGTTTCGTATACCATGTAGGGAAAAGTTCCTGGCACAACCTCATAATGAAGGAAATAATGAAAAAGTAAGAAATGAATGTATTACATATCTACATATCAGTTGCACAAACACAACTTTATTCAAATGGACAACTTAAAAAAATGGAATCATAAAAATCATACACACTAATACAATGGATCTTATTTCTTTTAAATAAAAAATGACTGTAATAGTGGGTGTGCAAATCTAGTATTATGTCAAGATGTCATGTGTGTACTCTAACAATTTCCAAGTGATTGAGATGCATGGTATTTTTGCCTGATATAAATGACATTTATAGATAACTGGTTGAGGCTGGGATTTTAAATGGTGTCAGGAGCCATTAAAATATCACATGATGCATGGAACTGGAGTAACATATGACTTGTGGACTAGTGAAAAGGTTAAGAAGGCCAATTCCCCTTCCCTTTGTTTTTCATATTCTTCCTTGCTGTTTTGCACCCCATCAAAGAAATTCTGCCAGATTTTACCTCTTTACTATATCATGTCTCCACAACTCCTCTAATGCCTGTTTTGTTTTCCAACTCAGCACCTGAATTACCAATTACAATCCTGATTTCTCTAAGCTACTGGTGGGGTTTTACTACCCTCTGGCTTCCTGTTTTTTAATGATCTAACTCTGTTGTCAAATTCTCTTCAGCTCTTCTTTTGGTTTACTACCTCCGATGAACATCCTACTGAATTCCTTAGCTTGCTTTAGGACCTAAAGCAACACATCACAGCAAGCATAATACTCACTGACATTCCCCTTATGTATAAATATACTGCATCTATCAATGCTCTTTTTATCTCGAGACATGCATTCAGCAAGTTTATAGCCTGAAGCAGCTTTCTGCTGTTCTCTTCATATTTTGCTACTCATTTTTATTTAACTGCAGTAAGGTGTAACTGTAGCTCAAAAATTATTACCAACTCAGTTTATCAGCCTCACTCTGCACTGTCTCGGTTGTGATGTAGCCCTATCTACTCAACTACTGATTTAATAATCTACATTTTTTACTGTCATGAGTACTCTCCACTCTCTTAAACCTTTCATGTGTGTGTGTGTGTGTTTGTGTGTGTGTGTGTGTGTGTATGTGTGTCTGTTTGTGCAGAAAATGACTGGTTGGAGTATCTAGACAATTAAGTTGTTAAAGTGTCACAGTGTTCAACTAAGACTATGGTATAAAAAGTACTTCTATTTTAAATTTTACACCACGATATAAATGCATATTTATCATTTTACTTGGTACTGTTACCTGTTCTTATCGAAGTGGTTGAATGATGAACGGAACTCATTGAGTTGTTCCTGGCTAATGCCTTTAGAATCCCTGGTAAGGATCTGGTTCTCTACTTCATTAATGGTGCGGTTGATGGATGTCAGCAACTGCTCCCATCCAACACGCAGGGTCTCCATTGTGTATTGTGTGTATCTGTGGACAAAAGAAATTTTTTTACATTACAATACATTTTAATGGGCAAGAATACATACAATATGATTTTAGATAAAAGAAACCTGAACTTTTTATTTGCAAATACATATTTTAGTAGATCCTCTTCACTGCTTTCTTTGACAGTGATACAAGCCCATTCAAAACATCTCCTATGACTACTTGAAAAGTACAGTACAGTGTACCTCTAAACATAGAGTAAACACAGCAGTGTAAGGTATACCATGCTGAAACTTATTTGAATTTTGGGGATGCAGTTATTCATGTTTGGAGCTGGGTGCTTGTCCTTACAAAACACCTTCAGCGCCTGGTAGTTTCACACATTCAAGAGTCTAACAACTAACAGCAGTACTTAAAAATCATGCTAAAGAATTTTGTATGTAATTTGGCTTCGACAGGAGTAAATCCATTTTTTTTTTTTTTTTTATACTTTGTCGCTGTCTCCCGCGTTTGCGAGGTAGCGCAAGGAAACAGACGAAAGAAATGGCCCAACCCCCCCCATACACATGTATATACATACACCGCCACACACGCAAATATACATACCTACACAGCTTTCCATGGTTTACCCCAGACGCTTCACATGCCTTGATTCAATCCACTGACAGCACGTCAACCCCGGTATACCACATCGCTCCAATTCACTCTATTCCTTGCCCTCCTTTCACCCTCCTGCATGTTCAGGCCCCGATCACACAAAATCTTTTTCACTCAATCTTTCCACCTCCAATTTGGTCTCCCTCTTCTCCTTGCTCCCTCCACCTCCGACACATATATCCTCTTGGTCAATCTTTCCTCACTCATCCTCTCCATGTGCCCAAACCACTTCAAAACACCCTTTTCTGCTCTCTCAACCACGCTCTTTTTATTTCCACACATCTCTCTTACCCTTACGTTACTCACTCGATCAAACCACCTCACACCACACATTGTCCTCAAACATCTCATTTCCAGCACATCCATCCTCCTGCGCACAACTCTATCCATAGCCCACGCCTCGCAACCATACAACATTGTTGGAACCACTATTCCTTCAAATATACCTATTTTTGCTTTCCGAGATAATGTTCTCGACTTCCACACATTCTTCAAGGCCCCCAGAATTTTCGCCCCCTCCCCCACCCTATGATCCACTTCCGCTTCCATGGTTCCATCCGCTGCCAGATCCACTCCCAGATATCTAAAACACTTCACTTCCTCCAGTTTTTCTCCATTCAAACTCACCTCCCAATTGACTTGACCCTCAACCCTACTGTACCTAATAACCTTGCTCTTATTCACATTTACTCTTAACTTTCTTCTTCCACACACTTTACCAAACTCAGTCACCAGCTTCTGCAGTTTCTCACATGAATCAGCCACCAGCGCTGTATCATCAGCGAACAACAACTGACTCACTTCCCAAGCTCTCTCATTCCCAACAGACTTCATACTTGCCCCTCTTTCCAAAACTCTTGCATTTACCTCCCTAACAACCCCATCCATAAACAAATTAAACAACCATGGAGACATCACACACCCCTGCCGCAAACCTACATTCACTGAGAACCAATCACTTTCCTCTCTTCCTACACGTACACATGCCTTACATCCTCGATAAAAACTTTTCACTGCTTCTAACAACTTTCCTCCCATATTATATATTATGTTATATTTTGCTTTGTCGCTGTCTCCTGCGTTAGCAAGGTAGCGCAAGGAAACAGACGAAAGAATGGCCCAACCCACCCACGTACACATGTATATACATATACGTCCACACACGCAAATATACATACCTATACATCTCAATGTACACATATATATACACACACAGACATATACATATATACACATGTACATAATTTATACTGTCTGCCTTTATTTATTCCCATTGCCACCTCGCCACACATGGAATAACAACCCCCTCCCCCCTCATGTGTGCGAGGTTGCGCCAGGAAAAGACAACAAAGGCCCCATTCGTTCACACTCAGTCTCTAGCTGTCACGTAATAATGCACTGAAACCACAGCTCCCTTTCCACATCCAGGCCCCACAGAACTTTCCATGGTTTACCCCAGATGCTTCACATCCATTTAACATTACAATAAAACTTTAGAAAATAATGAGCACTTATTTGGGGAACATTTCATTAAGTCCTGTTTACTCATCAGCTCACTCTTTATCTATATACATCCCAACCCACTACACTTTATTTTCTAAAATAAACTAGTCATGACTTATAATACAAGTTATGACTTCTGTTATGACTCCATTCATTTAAACTGAACCCATCTTGATCCCAAAATGAATGACTCAATCCACTGCTTGACTTTCCACATATCCTAAGCTCTCTATAGAAGCCCTACACTGCCTCTATCAGCTCTTCTGCCATTCTAAATAGATGTAACACACAGCAATTGATACCTTTTGCTGCTTTTTTTTTTTTTTTTTTTTTATACTTTGTCGCTGTCTCCTGCGTTTGCGAGGTAGCGCAAGGAAACAGACGAAAGAAATGGCCCAACCCCCCCCATACACATGTACATACACACGTCCACACACGCAAATATACATACCTACACAGCTTTCCATGGTTTACCCCGGACGCTTCACATGCCTTGATTCAATCCACTGACAGCACGTCAACCCCGGTATACCACATCGCTCCAATTCACTCTATTCCTTGCCCTCCTTTCACCCTCCTGCATGTTCAGGCCCCGATCACACAAAATCCTTTTCACTCCATCTTTCCACCTCCAATTTGGTCTCCCTCTTCTCCTCGTTCCCTCCACCTCCGACACATATATCCTCTTGGTCAATCTTTCCTCACTCATTCTCTCCATGTGCCCAAACCATTTCAAAACACCCTCTTCTGCTCTCTCAACCACGCTCTTTTTATTTCCACACATCTCTCTTACCCTTACGTTACTTACTCGATCAAACCACCTCACACCACACATTGTCCTCAAACATCTCATTTCCAGCACATCCATCCTCCTGCGCACAACTCTATCCATAGCCCACGCCTCGCAACCACACAACATTGTTGGAACTACTATTCCTTCAAACATACCCATTTTTGCTTTCCGGGATAATGTTCTCGACTTCCACACATTTTTCAAGGCTCCCAAAATTTTCGCCCCCTCCCCCACCCTATGATCCACTTCCACTTCCATGGTTCCATCCGCTGACAGATCCACTCCCAGATATCTAAAACACTTCACTTCCTCCAGTTTTTCTCCATTCAAACTCACCTCCCAATTGACTTGACCCTCAACCCTACTGTACCTAATAACCTTGCTCTTATTCACATTTACTCTTAACTTTCTTCTTCCACACACTTTACCAAACTCCGTCACCAGCTTCTGCAGTTTCTCACATGAATCCGCCACCAGCGCTGTATCATCAGCGAACAACAACTGACTCACTTCCCAAGCTCTCTCATCCCCAACAGACTTCATACTTGCCCCTCTTTCCAAGACTCTTGCATTTACCTCCCTAACAACCCCATCCATAAACAAATTAAACAACCATGGAGATTATATAAAATTTTCATGTATGCTTGCTGGGTAGTAATACAAGTCTACTTCAGGGCATTAGGCATTCCAGCCCTATGCAGCCTGGAGAGTTACTGCTAGTGTTCCCAGGTCTATAAAATAATTACTAGTAGATGGGTGTATGTACTTAATTTACCCCATGTAAATGGGAACAGAGTTACAGAAAACTTGTATACAAAAAAGAAATTCATATTAATATTTATCACTGTTTTTTCTAAGGTCACTGACTGTAGGGGTAAAGATAGGTATGTCTGATGGTATAGCAGTCATAATCAAACAAGTCCTCCAAAAATCAAAATAATAATATTTTGTAAAGTAGTTTGTTAGTTTTATCAAAGACTTTTCCTTTCACACAACAGTGTCACTCATACCTATGAAAATATGGAGCAGCCAATGCACTGAGATACAAGAGGAAATTATATGGAATGGAGAATGTAATGCAACTAAATATACATAACAGTGATCTGCTGAGTTTGTGCTATGGTTACTTTTTTTTTTTTTTATACTTTGTCGCTGTCTCCCGCGTTTGCGAGGTAGCGCAAGGAAACAGACGAAAGAAATGGCCCAACCCCCCCATACATATGTATATACATACGTCCACACACGCAAATATACATACCTACACAGCTTTCCATGGTTTACCCCAGACGCTTCACATGCCTTGATTCAATCCACTGACAGCACGTCAGCCCCGGTATACCACATCGCTCCAATTCACTCTGTTCCTTGCCCTCCTTTCACCCTCCTGCATGTTCAGGCCCCGATCACACAAAATCTTTTTCACTCCATCTTTCCACCTCCAATTTGGTCTCCCTCTTCTCCTTGTTCCCTCCACCTCCGACACATATATCCTCTTGGTCAATCTTTCCTCACTCATCCTCTCCATGTGCCCAAACCACTTCAAAACACCCTCTTCTGCTCTCTCAACCACGCTCTTTTTATTTCCACACATCTCTCTTACCGTTACGTTACTTACTCGATCAAACTACCTCACACCACACATTGTCCTCAAACATCTCATTTCCAGCACATCCATCCTCCTGCGCACCACTCTATCCATAGTCCACGCCTCGCAACCATACAACATTGTTGGAACCACTATTCCTTCAAACATACCCATTTTTGCTTTCCGAGATAATGTTCTCGACTTCCACACATTCTTCAAGGCCCCCAGAATTTTCGCCCCCTCCCCCACCCTATGATCCACTTCCGCTTCCATGGTTCCATCCGCTGCCAGATCCACTCCCAGATATCTAAAACACTTCACTTCCTCCAGTTTTTCTCCATTCAAACTCACCTCCCAATTGACTTGACCCTCAACCCTACTGTACCTAATAACCTTGCTCTTATTCACATTTACTCTTAACTTTCTTCTTCCACACACTTTACCAAACTCAGTCACCAGCTTCTGCAGTTTCACACATGAATCAGCCACCAGCGCTGTGTCATCAGCGAACAACAACTGACTCACTTCCCAAGCTCTCTCATCCCCAACAGACTTCATACTTGCCCCTCTTTCCAAAACTCTTGCATTTACCTCCCTAACAACCTCATCCATAAACAAATTAAACAACCATGGAGACATCACACACCCCTGCCGCAAACCTACATTCACTGAGAACCAATCACTTTCCTCTCTTCCTACACGTACACATGCCTTACATCCTCGATAAAAACTTTTCACTGCTTCTAACAACTTTCCTCCCACACCATATATTCTTAATACCTTCCACAGAGCATCTCTATCAACTCTATCATATGCCTTCTCCAGATCCATAAATGCTACATACAAATCCATTTGCTTTTCTAAGTATTTCTCACATACATTCTTCAAAGCAAACACCTGATCCACACATCCTCTACCACTTCTGAAACCACACTGCTCTTCCCCAATCTGATGCTCTGTACATGCCTTCACCCTCTCAATCAATACCCTCCCATATAATTTACCAGGAATACTCAACAAACTTATACCTCTGTAATTTGAGCACTCACTCTTATCCCCTTTGCCTTTGTACAATGGCACTATGCACGCATTCCGCCAATCCTCAGGCACCTCACCATGAGTCATACATACATTAAATAACCTTACCAACCAGTCAACAATACAGTCACCCCCTTTTTTAATAAATTCCACTGCAATACCATCCAAACCTGCTGCCTTGCCGGCTTTCATCTTCCGCAAAGCTTTCACTACCTCTTCTCTGTTTACCAAATCATTTTCCCTAACCCTCTCACTTTGCACAGCACCTCGACCAAAACACCCTATATCTGCCACTCTATCATCAAACACATTCAACAAACCTTCGAAATACTCACTCCATCTCCTTCTCACATCACCACTACTTGTTATCACCTCCCCATTTGCGCCCTTCACTGAAGTTCCCATTCGCTCCCTTGTCTTACGCACTTTATTTACCTCCTTCCAGAACATCTTTTTATTCTCCCTAAAATTTAATGATACTCTCTCACCCCAACTCTCATTTGCCCTTTTTTTCACCTCTTGCACCTTTCTCTTGACTTATCAAGACAAATATTATATACCTGTTTTCGAAGATCATGGACTCCTGTACAGCTTGGTGGATCTTTTCCATCTCATCCATGATGGCCTTGTTGCCAATGACTGCAGATTCATAATCCTTAAGACGATTAAGTTGATCCTCAAGGACAGAACCCTAAGAAGGAAAACAAGGCCTTTAATCCTTTGAAGATTTTGCAAACCATGAAATTTCCTTTCAAAATAACCAATAGTAACTCATGATACGGTATTTAATTTTTTCATTCCTCTTCTGAACTTTCACATAAATGCTTGTTCACCAAAAATACTTTATGTATCTACTGATCATTGATGTAACTTTTACATAATTTCTCTTGAAATTATATAATTCTGGCCCAAAATATGAATGGTCATCAAATTAAATATTCAAAATTAATACAATATATTAGATAACTTTGGTAATATAAACAGTTCACAGAAATTCACTCTTGGCCACTTACGTGCATGCCCATGCCAATAGCAGCGACAGCATCCATTTGCTTTTCAATCCAAGGACCCACACCATTAGCCTTCTCAGCAAACTGGCGTCGCAAACTTTCATTGTCTGAAAGGCTAGGTTAAGGAAAACACAATATCTACCAACACTAGTTTGTGGCAGGAGTACTGAAGGTTACTTGTATCTTAAGTGTAATGTTTCAATATGACCCACCTATACCTACAATGTTATGTTTCATGATGAAGCCATCTATGCCTCCAACATCTAATTCATTGTGAGAGCATCTGCAGCTACAATACAACTCTTCAGTAAGAGTTCATTTGTGCCCACAGTACAATCATTCACAATCAGACCATTTGTACTTACAGTATAATAACTCACTTTGGGGCAACCTGCAATTTTTGTGTAACTATTTACTATTAAACTATCTGTTGTAACTAAAATGTGACACCACTAAGAGGCTGCAATATAAAACATACACCAGCATGAGGTCATGTTAGTGTAAAACTCTCTCCCCATAACACACAAATAGTAATTACCTGGCTTTAAGACCTTCTGCACCTATGGTGTAACACTTCTCAATGAAATCATCTGCAGCTACAATGTAACTCCTCACGAAGACTGCGTGTACCAACAGTGAAAGAATTAACTAAGAGGTCACTTGTATCTACTCAGCAACACCTATCTCAAACCTCTGGTTGCATCACAAAATTTTAAGGTCATTCTCTAAAAGGGCAACTTCTCTATCTAAATATGAAATTACTGCCTTGAACTTTTTTGTGATACAGGTTGTACCTCTCTAATCCGACTCTGTAGTCTGGCACATTTTGAATCTGCCACCGTTAATCTGTTGATCTGCCACCAGGGCAGTGCTGTTAGCAGCAATAAAGTACCAAAATCTGTTTACACTGCAGCAGAGCTAACTAACAGTCCTATTAATTTCTTATAGCCCCAGAACAAGTATATGATGCTGACGAATCTGCCCTGTATTGGCATTGTATGCCATAAAAAACCCTTGCTCGAGATACTGAGGAGTAAGGATTACTGGGGGAGATACTGGGGGTAAAGATTCCACAGATAGGATAGCAATTCTTGGCTGCAGCAATGCTGTAGGAACACATAAAATCAAGCAGATGGTAACTGGTAAGAGTGTTCACCCGAGGGCCTTTAAAGGGGTCAATTTCTCTTTTCTGGCACTTTCTGTGGCCTGGCAATGGCCGGGTCCTAAGGTTGCCGGATGAAAGAGGTGCAACCTTTAGTACCAACATCAAAGACAACAAAAGTGTTTTCCATATCTGGCACTCATATTTCTTGGTTTTCATATCAGATTGTGAAAAAATTAAGTAAAAAAGGCAAGGTAGGCTTGTGCACCAAACCCACTCCCATCTCAACATAATATACAAAAGCTTCAAAATCTTCACACTGAGTCTGAGGGTCTCAATCCAAGCTCAGTTTCCTTAGCTGTGTGCCATTTCCTATTGTGCTTTATGGCACTATAAAGAATGAAGAAAAAAAGATTTATGGGTCACTGAAAGTGACAAAGAGATGAAGTGCACAAAAACCTTGATCTTGTCCTTTTTCTCCATAATAGGTTTAATTGCAGACAGCCATACCCAAGCTCTGGCCAACACTAACTTGATGCTAACCAGCCTCATTACATGTCATCACCCACATTTTCATATCCAGACTGAAGTTCTTCCTTAACTGTTGAGCAACAGCATCATCACTATTACCTGCAGGTCTTTACTTGCACATTATGCGTGACTTGTTCACACAGAAGTAAGGAAAAATAAATAATGCAGCCACCACTTTGGAATAGGCATGGCCATGAGGAAAGCACTCAACACATGCAGCCAGAGCTGCTGACTGGTTCAGTGCTGTAATGTATCATTGTTTAATTGGCTGAGTGCACTGCATAATTAAACTACTGTGTGTATGTTCTATAACCTCCATTTTTCACATTGAAATGGTTGTTTTTCCATAGACACTCACCCACATTACTAACATTAACACCTAAATGCTATTTTCCAGATAATGTGAAACTCTTACCTAAAAACTAGGATGAAATACCCGAAATAAACCCAATATGCAACTGAGAACACGATAAAACGAGTACAATCTTCACTTTGCCTTGTAGCACAAATTTCCACAACCAAGCTGTTTTGTTTTTCCTTAATCATGCCGACAATACCCACATTAACACCTGCAAGCCATTTTCAAATCACTGTGGGTCTCTTGTACAAACAAAAGTAGGCAAAAATACATGAAATAAACCCATCATACTGGGGTACATATGGCAATCAAGATTGTGCCTAAACTGGGTGGTCTGACTTGAAGAATGGCTCAGTATGGTAAAGAATAATTTTTTTCACTGGATAAGCACGCTGCTTGGGGAAGAGAAGAGACCAATGTTTGTAAGCCTTATAAACTGCAATTTTCAATCTAAAATCTCTTTAAAAGCTTGCCCACATTGCTAACACTAACACAGGAATGCCATTTTCCAGACCATATGGAGCTCTTGCAGAAATACAAGAAATAAACCAAACATAATGCAAAAACCATTATTACATATAAATACTAGCTTTATCTTACCTTATAACCAATTTTCACAACTAAACTGTTTCTTTTTCTTTATGCTTGCCTACATTATCAATACTAACACTTTCGTGCCACTTTCCAGACAGTATGGGTCTCTTGTGCACAGTGAAGTAGGCAAAAACATAAAAAATAAATTCACCAAACTGCGGTAAATGTCACAGTCAAGAGAACGTCCAAAGACAGTGGCCCAAGGTACAGGTTTGGCAGAATGCTGATCAGCATACATTCTTTCCATTCACTGAACTCACAGCTCAAAGAAAACAAGAAACCTATGCATATTGCAAGTTTTTTGATGGGACTTCTGAAATGCTTTATGGATGTTTAATCCTTCTTTTTTTTTTCTTGTTTTGCAGAATTAAATCCAACATGACATAGCATCATAGCAAAACAAGTTTCTGATCAGTAACAGGGTGCATTACTGCCATGATGGATGGTAAGGAGTGACAGACTAGGTCTGCTTATGACTGGTGAGCACCAACTGCCAATCATTTAAACTAATAGTCACCTTCTTAGGTAGTTGTAATCTCCATCTGATAAAGTCTCTGCTAACCATGGGAAAGCCACGTTACAGAAATGTGCCTCCATGGTTGACTGGTATGAGCACTGAGTTCTTTAAAATTCTAAAGTATAAGGCTTAAACTGTTAAGATGGGATGGTTATAATAACAAGATATTTAGTGAAAAGGATACTCTGCTGCTTCTGGAGTTCTGCCTGGAGAGTTGCATCACGCTGGGGCACCAACTTCTTGACTTCTCCCCACTTGCTGGTGATAACCTGAAATTACAAAAACCCTTTCATATAATCCTCAGTACAGTATTATGTAAAGCATTCACGTAAGAAAACAATCAGTTAACCAAGTTAACAGAAACTATAATTCCTAATGATAAAAAAAAGGAAAGTGCTTGTTGTAAAGTCACTTTACACTCAAACTAAAAGATCACTATACCTGATCTGAAAAAAAAGTGAAATGTATTGAGATCATCATCAATAAATGATTTTGCCAGTCTGTCATTAAGAAATCAAAACTGTTACTATAAAACTAAACTTATCACCAGATGTCTAGTTTCAGAACTAAGTCAACTGAAATTCATGTGAAAAAGGATGGCTAAAGACAGGCTCTTGTTCACTTACAAAGTTACTACTACCTAAAAGCCACCCTGCTGGGATAATGCTGCATTTTGTTTCGGCCATTTGCATTCCTCTAGTTCAAAGATTTGGGTTATTCTTTCCTCTTCATATCTCACATATAAGGCTAATTCTGATGAAGAGAATGTTACTTAAGACCACGATGGAATGAGAAGAGCAATTATAAAGAATGCTACTACTATGAAGCACAGGGACAATTTTAAATTGCTCTGTTAGCATTTGACACTACAGTAACATGGTGGCAAGTTTATCCCATAAAAGTGAATGTTCCTGCCCTGTGCCATCCCATAGGGCTTGTGATCCTAATTCAGAAAAATGAATTCCTGGAAAAGGTACAAGTGTATGGAATCAGATCCAACTTATGTGACTGTAAATGGAATCACCCACAATACAAGTCTGAAGAGTTCATGCCATTGGGGTAATCTTATGCTTCAATTTACCAAGAACCACTACTTCCCTGGCACTTAATCAGAAGACAAACTGCAGTCCCTGATTTTGTGACATATGTTACAAACGTAGTCCGTGCATGACCTCATTACTGTGAGGCTTGGAGTATCAAATTATTTGCAGGGCGGGAAGCAAATAAAGTCGAAGGTGCAGTTTTTTTGGCTGCCACAGTGATAAAGTCAAAAATGCATAATAAGATATTATTAGAGGAACGGTCATCTTCAGTGGTCAAATGATTACAGATTGTCAGACTCATTCAGGCAAGACTGTGTGGATTATACCTGAGAGCTCTCTTACATCACCATCTCCAGATGTTAATATTTCAGAAAGATTCTTTTGCAGAACTCACATAATGAAAACATACTCTAAACATTTCAGTAAAATTTTCCTTTTCTCTTTTTATCCTTCAAATAAGCTCATTATGCTTGCACACCAAGAGTATCTTACTCACTCTGAATGAATGAAAGTTAGAAATACAAGTATAATCACAAAGTTATAAATAATAGAGGATCTTTCATGTAGATATCTTTAGATACTGAAAGATCACACGATTATCATATTTAATATTTTTCCTCAGTTCTTTTACAGGACTAGAAGTCTTCCTGAATATGAGTGAATATTTTTTTTACTGTCAATAATGTGTACGTGTAGGAAGAGAGGAAAGTGATTGGTTCTCAGTGAATGTAGGTTTACGGCAGGGGTGTGTGATGTCTCCATGGTTGTTTAATTTGTTTATGGATGAGGTGGTTAGGGAGGTGAATGCAAGAGTTTTGGAAAGAGGGGCAAGTATGAAGTCTGTTGGGGATGAGAGAGCTTGGGAAGTGAGTCATTTGTTGTTCGCTGATGATACAGCACTGGTGGCTGATTCATGTGAGAAACTGCAGAAGCTGGTGACTGAGTTTGGTAAAGTGTGTGAAAGAAGAAAGTTAAGAGTAAATGTGAATAAGAGCAAGGTTATTAGGTACAGTAGGGTTGAGGGTCAAGTCAATTGGGAGGTGAGTTTGAATGGAGAAAAACTGGAGGAAGTGAAGTGTTTTAGATATCTGGGAGTGGATCTGGCAGCGGATGGAACCATGGAAGAGGAAGTGGATCATAGGGTGGGGGAGGGGGCGAAAATTCTGGGAGCCTTGAAGAATGTGTGGAAGTCGAGAACATTATCTCGGAAAGCAAAAATGGGTATGTTTGAAGGAATAGTGGTTCCAACAATGTTGTATGGTTGCAAGGCGTGGGCTATGGATAGAGTTGTGCGCAGGAGGATAGATGTGCTGGAAATGAGATGTTTGAGGACAATGTGTGGTGTGAGGTGGTTTGATCGAGTAAGTAACGTAAGGGTAAGAGAGATGTGTGGAAATAAAAAGAGCGTGGTTGAGAGAGCAGAAGAGGGTGTTTTGAAATGGTTCGGGCACATGGAGAGAATGAGTGAGGAAAGATTGACCAAGAGAATATATGTGTCGGAGGTGGAGGGAACGAGGAGAAGAGGGAGACCAAATTGGAGGTGGAAAGATGGAGTGAAAAAGATTTTGTGTGATCGGGGCCTGAACATGCAGGAGGGTGAAAGGAGGGCAAGGAATAGAGTGAATTGGAGCAATGTGGTATACCGGGGTTGACGTGCTGTCAGTGGATTGAATCAAGGCATGTGAAGCGTCTGGGGTAAACCATGGAAAGCTGTGTAGGTATGTGTATTTGCGTGTGGGGACGTATGTATATACATGTGTATGGGGGTGGGTTGGGCCATTTCTTTCGTCTGTTTCCTTGTGCTACCTCGCAAACGCGGGAGACAGCGGCAAAAAAAAAAAAAAAAAAAAAAAAATCAATAATCAATATCTTCAATTTCTCTAGAAGGGAGTTATATTTCTGAGAGCATTTTTTCCCAACCACTGCACAATTTTCAGTTCACTTCACAGCTAAGAATATCATTCAAATAAGTACTCTCTGAAGAGTCTCAACCATGTAATATGATTGATCTGTTTCACACTATCTTTAAGAGGGCTTACTCTTCATTCTTACTTCAAAAATACCCAACACTTTGTTTTACATTTCTGCAACATCCAGTTTCTGCATAAATATTAGAAAATATTAAACGGTAATTACAATATGCATATGTAGACGAGTGCTATTGGTGTCAATCTATTTATGTAATTTCCAGTCACAAGTTGAACTCATCATGTGTAATGTTAGCTCTCTCAGCTGGCCGTACAGGGCAACCAAAACAATGCACGAGTCAGTGGAGCTGCTAAAAGGCAACAGTAACCTGCTCATGACCAGGGTGAGTGGTCACATGCTGTGGAGCTCACAGCCATACATCGGCAGCCTGTACCTAGGATTGGCTAATCCAATAAATAATGTTGTTTATATAGACTTTGAATGCTTAACTCTAAATTCATATGAAAAGTTTTTGATAGCTTCTTGTGCACCTAATCATAACAATAATAAAAAGTTACAAATTTGTTTGCACGCTTAAGACTGGCCTGATAATTAATGAGTTCTGCAAACTAGGAATAGTTCTATTTTATCATACAAGCTAAGAAAAACTGAACTGAAGTACTTTACCTCCATTGCTCCTAAAATTCCTTCACTATCCTAGGAGTGCATGTGGGAAAATAATACAAGGAATGTATAAACATAATTCCCCTTAATTATATACTTCGCATTCTAAAACGTACATATAAACTTAACACCAAAAATGCAAGAACTTAACATTCTCAAGCATTATAATGCCTGCAACAGAGGAAATTTAAAACATATGGGAACCCTATTGCAACCTCTAACTTACTCTCTCTTAATTTCTATATTCATTTAACTCATACATAGGTACTACTTTCATCTGTTCTTCTCTCTATAACCATTCTACCATGAGAAGTCAGGTCTACAAACAACTGCAGAGCCCCGATTAATTTCTAAATTCTTTTTCTCTCTGTTGTTCGTTTCACTCCAAGATCACCTTGACTGAGGCACGTTTTGCTCGTGCCATGTCAATCACATTTAAGAATGAATGAAAAACAAAGCTGCAAATAGTCCTAAATCAACATGAATGACAGCTACTTTCAAAATTATAATCTTCATCACACAGTTTCCAAATTCTTAGTGCAACTCTACTTGGTAGTTAGTGAATGCTGTTCAAGTTGTGAGGGGTAACCCTCAAAAGAACAATCTCATGCATAGCCTTGAGAACCTAAATGGTTATTACCATTTATCACAAAACATCATGCAAAGAGTCAAGACATGTAAACTTCCTTCTCTGTTTCACATGAATCTTCAACCTAGTTTGATCCACTCACAGTGGTTTGCTCTTTCACATTTTCTCATATTCAACAAGTTTACAATAAAAGAAAATTTTTGATACTCACCTGGGCTGTGAGAGTTGTGTATGGGTTGTCAAGGCCACCTGGGATTTGGTACTGCTGGGCCATGTGTTGCACTTCTGTCACCAGAGAAATTATTGCTTGATATTCCTTGTCTGCCTCACCCAGAGTCGCCTTGAACTGGTTGTGAGCGTCGATCAATCCCTGGATCTCCTCAATGGTATGAACAATGAACATGTCCACAAGGTCTTCACATGCCCCATCCAGCCAGTTGTTGAAAGGCTGCAATAATGAGGCAAAAGATGTATCACACAGCAAATATTTAGCACAATCTGAATTCTGCTACACTGATGTGTATACATTACTTGTTATTATTATCATTATACTTGGTCACCATTTCCTGCATCAGTGAGGCAGTGCCAGGAAACAGATGAAGAATGGCCCATCCACTCATATACACATGTACATGTGTATATATGTATAAAACTATGTAAGTATATGTATGTATACGATGAAATGTATAAGTATGTATATGTGCATGTGTGGGCTTTTATGTATATACATGTGTATGTAACAAAAAGTGGTGAAATGAGGAGTGAGTATTTTGAAGGTTTGCTGAATGTGTTTGATGATAGAGTGACAGATATAGGGTGTTTTGGTCAAGGTGGTGTGCGAAGGGAGAGGGTCAGGGAGAATGGTTTGGTAAATAGAGAAGAGATAGTGAAAGCTTTGCAGAAGATGAAAGCCAGCAAGGTGGCAGATTTGGATGGTATTGCATTGGAATTTATTAAAAAGGGGGTGACTGTGGTGTTGACTGGTTGGTGAGGATATTCAGTGTATGTATGGTTCATGGTGAAGTGCCTGAGGATGGGCAAAATGCATGCATAGTGCCATCATACAAAGACAAAGGGGATAAAGGTGAGTGTTCATATTACAGAAGTATAAGTTTGTTGAGTATTCCTGGGAAGTTATATGGGAGGGTATTGATTGAGAGGGTGAAGGCATGTACGTAGCATCAGATTGGGGAAGAGCTGTGTGGTTTCAGAAGTGGTAGAGGATGTGTGGATCAGGTGTTTGCTTTGAAGAATCTATGTGAGAAATACTTAGAAAAACAGATGGATTTGTATGTAGCATTTATGGACCTGGAGAAGGCGTATGATAGAGCTGATAGATGCTCTGTGGAAGGTGTTAAGAGTATATGGTGTGGAAGGTAAGTTGCTAGAAGCAGTGAAAAGTTTTTATCGAGGATGTAAGGCATGTGTAAGAGTAGGAAGAGAGGAAAGTGATTAGTTCCCAGTGAATGTTGGTTTGCAGCAGGGGTACATGATGTCTCCATGGATGTTTAATTTGTTTATGGATGGGGTTGTTGGGGAAGTGAATGCAAGAGTTTTGGAGAGAGAGGCAAGTATGCAGTCTGTTGTGGATGAGAGGGCTTGGAAAGTGAGTTGGTTGTTGTTCGCTGAAGATACAGCGCTGGTGGCTAATTTGGTCAAGAAACTGCAGAAGTTGGTGACTGAGTTTGGTAAAGTGTGTAAAAGAAGAAAGCTGAGAGTAAATGTGAATGACAGCAAGGTTATTAGGTTCAGTATAATTGAAGGACAAGTCAAGTGGGAGGTAAATTTGAATGGAGAAAAACTGGAGGAAGTAAAGTGTTTTATATATCTGGGAGTGGATTTAATAACGGATGGAACCATGGAAGTGGAAGCGAGTCACAGGGTGGGGGAGGGAGCAAAGGTTCTAGGAGTGTTGAACAAAGTGTTGAAGGCGAGAACATTACTTCAGAGAGCAAAAGTAGGTATGTTTGAAGGAACAGTGGTTCCAACATGTCATATGGTTGCAAGGTGTGGGCTATAGATAGGGTTGTGTTGAGGAGGATGGATGTGTTGGAAATGAGATGTTTGAGGACAATACGTGGTGTGAGGTGGTTTGATTGAGTAAGCAATGAAAGGGTAAGATAGATGTGTGGTAATAAAAAGAGTGTTGTTGAGAAAGCAGAAGAGGGTGTATTGAAATGATTCGGTCACATGGAGAGAATGAGTGAGAAAAGATTGACAAAGAGGATATATGTGTTAGAGGTGGAGGGAACAAGGAGAAGTGGGAGACCAAATTGGAGGTAGGAGTGAAAAAGATTTTGAGCGATCAGGGCCAGTGTATACAGGGGGGTGGAAGGCATGCAAGGAATAGAGTGAATTGTAATGATGTGGTATACCGGGGTTGACGTGCTGTCAATGGATTGAAACCAGGGCATGTGAAGCAGCTGGGGTAAACCATGGAAAGTTTTGTGAGGCCTGGACGTGGAAAGGGTGCTGTGGTTTCAGTGCATTACACATGACAGCTAGAGACCGAGTGTGAACGAATGTGGCTATTGTTGTCTTTTCCTAGTGCTACCTCGCGCGTGCGCGGGGGGGGATGGGCGTGCCATTTCATGTGTGGTGGGGTGGCGATGGGAATGGATGAAGGCAGAAAGTATGAATATGTACATGTATATATGCATATGTCTGTGTATGTATACGCTGAAATGAATAAGTATTTATATGTGAATGCGTGGGCATTTATGTATATACATGTGTGTGTGGGTGGGTTGAGCCATTCTTTTATGTGTTTCCTTGTGCCGTCTCTCTAATGCAGGAGATGGCGATTAAGTATAATAAATGAATATAAATTATTATTATTTTATTATTATTATTATCATAATTATTTTTTTTTTTTTTTTTTTTATACTTTGTCGCTGTCTCCCGCGTTTGTGAGGTAGCGCAAGGAAACAGACGAAAGAAATGGCCCAACCCCCCCCATACACATGTACATACACACGTCCACACACACAAATATACATACCTACACAGCTTTCCATGGTTTACCCCGGACGCTTCACATGCCTTGATTCAATCCACTGACAGCACGTCAACCCCTGTATACCACATCGCTCCAATTCACTCTATTCCTTGCCCTCCTTTCACCCTCCTGCATGTTCAGGCCCCGATCACACAAAATCTTTTTCACTCCATCTTTCCACCTCCAATTTGGTCTCCCTCTTCTCCTCGTTCCCTCCACCTCCGACACATATATCCTCTTGGTCAATCTTTCCTCACTCATTCTCTCCATGTGCCCAAACCATTTTAAAACACCCTCTTCTGCTCTCTCAACCACGCTCTTTTTATTTCCACACATCTCTCTTACCCTTACGTTACTTACTCGATCAAACCACCTCACACCACACATTGTCCTCAAACATCTCATTTCCAGCACATCCATCCTCCTGCGCACAACTCTATCCATAGCCCACGCCTCGCAACCATACAACATTGTAGGAACTACTATTCCTTCAAACATACCCATTTTTGCTTTCCGGGATAATGTTCTCGACTTCCACACATTTTTCAAGGCTCCCAAAATTTTCGCCCCCTCCCCCACCCTATGATCCACTTCCGCTTCCATGGTTCCATCCGCTGACAGATCCACTCCCAGATATCTAAAACACTTCACTTCCTCCAGTTTTTCACCATTCAAACTCACCTCCCAATTGACTTGACCCTCAACCCTACTGTACCTAATAACCTTGCTCTTATTCACATTTACTCTTAACTTTCTTCTTCCACACACTTTACCAAACTCCGTCACCAGCTTCTGCAGTTTCTCACATGAATCCGCCACCAGCGCTGTATCATCAGCGAACAACAACTGACTCACTTCCCAAGCTCTCTCATCCCCAACAGACTTCATACTTGCCCCTCTTTCCAAGACTCTTGCATTTACCTCCCTAACAACCCCATTCATAAACAAATTAAACAACCATGGAGACATCACACACCCCTGCCGCAAACCTACATTCACTGAGAACCAATCACTTTCCTCTCTTCCTACACGTACACATGCCTTACATCCTCGATAAAAACTTATTATTATTATTATTATTATCATTATTATTATTATCATTATTATTATTATTATTATTATTATTATTACCATTATTTTCACTATTACAATCAATATTATTTTTATTATTATAATTCATACATATCCCTGGGGATAGTGGAGAAAGAATACTTCCCACGTATTCCCTGCGTGTCGTAGAAGGCAACTAAAAGGGAAGGGAGCAGGGGGCTGGAAATCCTCCCCTCTCGTTTTTTTTAATTTTCCAAAAGAAGGAACAGAGAAGGGGGCCAGGTGAGGATATTCCCTCAAAGGCCCAGTCCTCTGTTCTTCACGCTACCTCGCTATCGCGGGAAATGGCGAATAGTATGAAAAAAAAAATTCATACATGTCTGTATCAGAGACATTTGTAGAAATGGCATCATTTGCTCATATCCACTCTCTAGCTGTCTAGTGTAATGCACCAAAAGCAGAGCTCCCTATCCATAATGAGGCTCCACAAACTTTTCCAAGGTTTCCCCCGGTTGCTTCATTTGACTTGGTTCAGCCCACTGACAGCATGTTGTTCCCTGTATACCACATCACTCCAATGTGTTCTAAACCTTGCAAGCCTCATACCCTCCTGCTTGTTCAGGCCCATCTCCTTGGCTTCTCCCTTTTCCTTGCTCTTTCCACTTCTGATATGTATACTCTCTTGGGTATCCTTTCCTCACTCATCCTCTCCATATGCCCAAACCATTTCAGAACACTGTCTCAGCTTTTTCATACAACCTCCTCTTACTACCACACCCCTCTCTCTCACCCCACCATTTCTTATTTGATCAACCCACCTTACATCACCCCATCTTAAATCACATATTGTCCTCAAACGTTTCATTTCCAACACATTCACCCTCTTCTTTACTTTTTCTCTAGGTGCCCATGCCTTGCATCCATACAACACCTTAAACACAGTGACCTCTTTTTGCATACATTTCTCAATGCACTCAAGACTTTTGCCCCCTCAACCACCCTATGGCTTACTTAACCTCCCATGGTTCCAATCATTGTCATATGCATTTCCAAGTATCTAAAAGACTATTTCCACCAAGTTCTCTCTATTTAGATTTACACTCCAAAAAAACTTGTCACTTTTCATTGCTAAACCTAATGACCTTGCTTTTGTTCACATTTACTCTCAACCTTCCTTTCACACACTCTCCTGTACTCAGATGCCAGCTTCTGCAGGTTCTCACTTGAACCCACTGCCAGTACCTTCTCACTGGCTAACAAAACCCGACTCACTTACTAGACCCACTTCCCCCAAATCAGACTGTATCCCTGGTCATCTCTCTAAGACCCTTGCATTTGCCCCCTCATCATCTAATCCACAAACAAATTAAAATGTCATGGTGACATCACACACCCCTGTTGCAGACCCACATTCACCTGGAACTACTCACCATCCTCTCTTCGTATTCAGACACATGGCTAATTCTCTTGATGAAAACTCTTCACTACTTTAAGCAGCTTTCCTCACATACCATATATCTGCAACACCCTCATCACAGTATATCTATCAACCAACCCTATTATATGCTTTCTTCTGATCCATACATGCCATGTGAAAATCCCCATTTCTCGTTTTACTCCTCACACAGATTCTTTACCATAAAAACCTAATTCACACATCCTAGAGCATTCCTGACACCACATAGTTCCTTCTAAGTCTGATGCTCTGTGCATGCCACCATCCTTTCAATCGCCAGTCTCCCATAAAACTTACCAAACATATTCATCAGACCTATACCCTTGTAATTCAAACATTCACTTTTGTCCCACTTGAATTTATACAGTGGAACTAGAAAGGTATTCCATCGATCCTCAAGTACCCCAGCATGAGCCATGTATAAATTGAAAATACTAACTTAGCAATCATTAACACTGTCATCCCTATTCTTAAGAAATTTAGCTGCAATACCATCCACTCTTGCCACTTTGTAACGCTTCTCTGTTTAGCAGACCACTTGACATGAATCTCAGTTCCCAAACCTCAAAGTCCAAAACAGCCCATATCTGCCACTCTATATCTACAGATTTAAAAGTCCTTCAAAATACTCATTATATCTCTTCTTCAATTCATCTCTGCCAGTTACTACTTCCCAATCTGCTTCATTTACTAATGTTCCCATTAGTTCTCTTTTTCTCCTCATACTTTTGACCTCTTTATAAAACATCTTATCCTTCCTTAGGTTTGCTGATATTTGCTCACCCAAATTCTCAATTTCCCTATTTTTTCAGCTTTTGACCCTCTTGACCTTCTGCTACTTTCTCTAGAAAACATTCTGATCATTTGAATTCCTTTTCTGCTGGTAATGCTTGTGCACATCACTTTTCTCTTTCACTAGCAATCTAACTTCTCCATCCCACCACTCAGTACCCTTTCTCATATGCCTACATCCCACATTCCATATGACACGCACTTTTCTAGCACATATAAACATTGCTTCCCTGAATACCTTCCATTCCTCGCAGACCTCCCAAGTTTCATTTAATTTCACCCTTTTCCAACCTTCATCTAAAATTTTCGGGTATTTCTTCACACAAGACTGTTTTCTAAGTTTACTCAACTTCATCACCTACTTCCTATCCACAAACTTTCATCTTCACCATTACTGTACTATCATTACTCAAACTATAACCTAAGAGAAACAGTGAATATATTTGCAGAATACAAATATTATCTTAGTACATACCGCAGCTCTCTTTGCAAACTCAAGATGGAGTTGGTCAATCTTCTCGAGGAGCTTCTCTGTCTCTTCTAGTGCATTCCTACGAGATGTAGTGAGAGTACCAAGACGATCCCACTGATCGCAGATGGACTGACAACGGGCATTGATGGTCGCAGAGTCATAGTAGTCAAGAGCATTCAGCTCTTGAGCAATGGCAGCAATTTGCTCAACGCGATCCTTGGGAAAGAGAAAATAGAAATTGTGAAAAAAGTGCACAGCATGACTTTTTATATAAAACAGGTGAAAAATACAGATTGGTTTGTAGATAAGGGCAAGGTAGTTCACCTGGTGGGCTGCTAAGTCTGACTCAAAGGCCTCGTGCTTCTTTTTAAGAGCCTTAAGTTCATTAAGCTTGCAGTGTCTGAAGTCCTGACTCTGCAACATTTCCTCCTTGCCAGCAGTCCAGGACTCGTGGATCTCAGCCTTGTGCTTGAATTTCTTAGCCAGATGTTCAAGACGCTCCAACCTGAGTATGAGGTGCATTGTAATACCCAAAATAAATGAAGCAAAAAAAAATGTGCATGTATATCACTCATGCCTCCAACACAGTTTTGCATCTCCTTTATGAATGCCACATTGTGACCATCACCTTCAACTTCCAACCTCCAAAATCTACCAATACTCTTATGAAATTTCTATATAGCATCTGTGATATACATTTGGTCCACTAGCCACATGGAGGTGGCCAAGAGCCGATGAAAACTAATAACTGTTAACTGAGATTTCTTGATAAATCACAGTTTAAACAGCACTGGATTATTGTTGTTTGTGTATCTAACCCTTAAATAGCAGCCAGCATGCTTCCATCAAATAATGTGCATTTATGTAACTATGGCCCACATTAACTTTCCTTTCTTTTCTTCTTTCATGCCTGTTCACTGTTTCCCATGTTAGCAAGGCCTCATTACTCACATCTACTTTCTAGCTGTCATGTGTAATTTACCAAAACCACAGCCCTCTATCCACAACCAGTTCTCAAAGACCTCTCTGTGACTTTCTCTGCTTTAGTCCATTGAAAGGACATCATCCGATTTATACCACATTGCTCTAATTCACTCTACCCTGTGCACACCTTTCCTCCTTCTGCAGGTTTAGGTCCCAAGCACTAAACTTTTCTAAGTAACCTACTGAGGCCTCCTCTGTCACCAAGTTGGCATGCAAAAATTTTGCTCTCCTCAGTACCCCTACAACTACCATTATAAAAGCCCAACCATCAACTTGCAGATCATGAATTCATAGTGTCCCCCCTCAAAATAAAAAAGAAAGCTGGATAATTTAAATGATACGGGGAACACTAATGTATCAGTGAGTGAGGGATGCAGAGAAGAATAACATGAGAAATGTGAAGAAATAAGTGACATACAAAGTGATTTTAGAGGATCACGTCAGGTAACGTCAGGTAACTCCACTACCCTCATGCTTGTTGAAAAAACTATGTCACACCCGCAACTAATTTTCTCTTTATGTAATCCTACATTGATGGGGGATTCTGGTAACAGAAAGGTGTATATTCCAAGAAAAAATGCTTTCAATATCCTCTCCACATTGCCAGGAAATCACCATAATCACATTTTAGTCAATAATATTTTGATATTGATATTTACCATCAATGCTGTTCCTGCATATGAAATAAGAGTAGATAGTGATGCTAGGCTCAAGATAAAGAAACAATCACAACTTTCAATGTCGTCCCCATACATGCAAGTCAGTGTCCCTCACATTGATTTTTATCATAAGGAATGTAATATTTCTAAATATATTTATGTTATTTACTACCAATGCTCTGCCCATGTATGTAATAAGATTATGGTACAAAAAGAGGGTTATAAGAAACAAAAATCACCCATGTTCTCCAATCTTACAGGGAGATGTGAGATATATCATAACATCCTCCTCCTCCCCCTCACTCTGCACTAGGCCAAGCCAACAAAAAAGTGTTGACATGACCATAAACATTATTCCTTACTTCTGAATGCTAATCTATCATTTCTCCACCAGGAAGAGATGTTACCGTGAGACACAAAGTTTCAAAAATAATTACAAAACTTGGAATAAAGCATTGCCTTGCTAAGTCTTCTGTGTTTTTTTTCTTTTTAACCAGTCTAATATTGCAAGAATATTATCAAGTAGTCTGCTTTATATACTTTCTGGGTTAAAGTGAAGACAAGATAGTATTAAACACATTAAGAAAATTATTGTACACTTTTCTTCCAGGTAACTTTAAGAGCAATCATTCCTCACCATGGAAAGAACAGAAACAAAGGAGAGAAACAATAAACTCACAACAGCTTTTTGGGTTCCTATTTTAAACATTACTCTAATAAAATACAACCACTGGCTACTCTCTGACTAATAACAGAATCATCTCATTTTTGCTAATAAATTTTTTTCAAAAGTATAGCAACAAATTTACTCCAGACAAAATGAGTACATTCTTTTTCTTTTTCTTTCAAACTATTCGCCATTTCCCGTGTTAGCGAGGTAGCGTTAAGAACAGAGGACTGGGCCTTTCAGGGAATATCCTCACCTGGCCCCCTTCTGTGTTCCTTCTTTTGGTAAATTAAAAAAAAAACAAGGGGAGGATTTCCAGCCCCCCGCTCCCTCCCCTTTTAGTCGCCTTCCACCATTCGTCAAAGCTCCCTGAAGCTTTCCTCTCTCACCAATCCTTAGAGTTACCTCTGCTTTCATGATTCCAATTGCTTCCTGTTCACTCCTAGGTATTTAAAATATTTCACTTCCTCCATGTTTTCTCTCTTCCTCCAAGTTCTCTCCAATCATGCTCAAACTACAATAAACTTGTCTCTCTGCACTGCTAAACCTAATAATCTTGCTTTATTCATATTGTATCCTCAAGTACGGTGGGATACACGAGAAGGATGAAGAGCAAATCCAGAGTTATGGTACAGAGGAGCAGCAAATGGAAAAAGTGCACATATGATAGAGAAAGGGAGCAGTATGATTACCTACCCACCTAAGGATACTACTATGAGGCCATGCTAACATATAGCACTCAGCAAATAAAGGGAGGACAAGGAGGAGGAAGTAGAAAAGAAAAAGAATGAACATGGGTACTATATATGACCCTAATGAAAATCATACTTTACCCTAAGAGAACAGGTATATTGCAACTTCAGACTAACATAACCTGGAACTTAACTAGTAGGAGACAAAAAATCTAAAAATGCTAAAATGTTATTGACATAATTTGGATGATTTCTCAAACTTAATTTCATAAATTTGTCAATTAAGATGAATAAACCTACAATACTGTACATATGACATTCAAGCTTTAAAAACATGCTTTAAATAAATTCTAAAATCCACCATTTCTAGCTGATAGAGACCTGAAAAACAATGCTGGACTTACTGTAGTAATGCCTTTTCAGGGCAAATTCTGTACCAAAAAGCTACAAAGCAAAAAGGAAAAGATGCCAAGTGTTTGATGGAAAAGGAAGGTGAAGGACTGAGACAATGACAACGGGACATCAAGAGCAAGAATAAGCACTGATATATCAAGTGTTAGGAAACCAATCTGAAAGAAATTTCATGGCATATATAACAAAGTATCAGAAGCAATACCTCATCATTTCTGACAGCAACCATTCTTCAAAAGATTTCTCACAGCCTTCAAGATTCTTCCATGCATTGGCAATATCGGTGACACTTTTGCCTTCCGAGGGAAGGTATGCAGGACGGTTGGAAAGACGAAGTTTAGTCTGCGGAAAAATAGAATTTCAAGAAATCAAAAAATAATTCTTAAGCTAAAAAGAATTTCAAGTAAAGTATTGGACAGTATATACATAAGTTCTTTGTCTACCACAATTTTTCCAATCATGATTTTGAATAATGTATAAATAAGATTTTACCAATCAACACAATCAAGTTCTGAGTCTCAAAGATTATCTATGGTACCACCAAATTGTTTGGTACATCAAGTGAATGTCATATGAACATGAGCTGCTGGAGCCCAGTTCCACAGTCCACTAATTCTAGGCAAGAGGATAATAGGAGCATTATAACCAGATGGTATTGCTCGCGCAAGCACCAGAGTGGCATAGCTGGATGATGCTTGAGGGAAGTATTGAGGAGGTGACATCAGGGATGACACACTACCATTAAATTATTACTTCACAGTTTTGCACACTGATTCCTTACACTTTTATAGAATTACCACGTTTTTGAAGCATAACATGCTTATTCTTAAACTTTAATCATTCATTATATAACTTAAGGTATGTCTCTCAGGAGGTGCTCTCTCTATACCTCCATTTCCCATAGGCCTTGTACCTTGCCAGCCACGGTTTTGCTAATCAATGGGGGTCTTCCTTGAATGTAACCCCTGTGATTGGCAAGAGACTTCTGTATTCTTATGCTTTTCCAGCTTAGATGATCTAAAGCAACCAGCTTTATGAAATCTTCCAAACTGACTTAAAGACTTGACCACTCTCCCTCTAGTTCCTGCTTCTGGGAGTTCTTGGTGGTCCTTGAGTGCAGGAGTGGTAAGCAAAATGAAATGTCTGGTGAGACTCGCTGAGACTCTGGTTGGGTGGTTGTGCAAGTTGAGGATGTTGAAAGAATACATTTGGTTAATGTGCATTCCACTATGGGGATCTTGGGGTGGAAGTGATGAGCCATACAGGTTAAAGGGAGTTGAAATTTTCACACACATAGATGATAGGGTGTTGATCAGATTCTGTGGTTGATATGTGTACCACCTTTGTCTATGCTGTATCATTGCCGATACATGAAAAGGTGTATGGTCTCAGTGAGGTCCATCTCACTCCAAAGAAGTCCATCATTTTCCTGCTCCTATGCAGAGTGTGGCCTTCAAAATGCAGGAGCCCCCCCAAAAGTGGTCCTGAGACTGTATAAATAATTATATGTATAAGTGATATTAGACTCAGCCTGAATACGGTTACAGCACAAATGAAAAGCCACCTTTGGTGGGGCAGTATCAAAAAGCATACACTATCTCATCAAAGAACTGCTTATTTCAAAGGAAACCAGATTCCCAGCTATAGGCAGCAGTGCAGCTTTGGACTGTACTGGGATGATTATAAATAAATGTATAAATGTTATATTTACTACTGTTATGTAGTACTGTATACAGACTTTAAAAAAATCATAGCAAAACAAACCTGAAGAGTGTTGAAGTTGGTCTCCAGCCTTGCTTTTTGTTCCACACGTGGAGGCTTATGGTTGCGACGGTAAAGACGGTACTCTTCTAGCTTCTTCTGCAGATCTGCTAGAGTGTTGTCCTGCTGGCGGGCCTGTAGCCAGGGCAAGGTGCGACGGATCCATTCCAGCAGGTCGGAGGTAAGGCGTTCGTATTCCTCCATGAGGCGCTCGTTCTCCTGGTTAACCTTCAGCACCTTGCAGATGCGGTTGGCAGCCATCTCAGCCTAGCAAAGCAAAAAGGTTGTTTGCTTAAGGAAATCTATGTTCAACATGAAATCTTTGTAAAATCTGACATAACCTGAAGATGATCTATGATCTAATGTTCGACTAGTAATAATTTCAACAACTGTGGCCACTGCTTATCCAATCCATCAGTGAGGATCTTCACACAAAAAAAAAGTATTTATCATTCCATCTGACCAAAACCAAGTCATTTCACTAATAAATCACGAGGGTTAAAGGAAGTTTTATTTAAACAACTTTTAAACTATATATTTCCAACATTTTAGCAAGTAGACGAAGCACAGTACTAAAGCACCAATGAAATAGTTCTGCATGTTAGGTGGTACCACTTAAGTGAAGCATAGGTTCCCTACTTTCAATACACAAAAAGAGTTATGAAAATGCAATGCATAGGTTCACTATAGTTGTATCAACTCATCTGAGCAAAGAGTGGGTGAATGTAACCAGAATCAGTAATATATTGCTGTGGGATAAACTCAGTGAAAATCTTGTCTTACAATAAAATACATAAATTTCTAAGACAAAGTGTTTTAATCTACATCTTGCCATATGAAGCATAATCATCTGCCACTTTTATTATATAATGATCTTTGACATGAGTTTTATTAGCTAGTCTGAGATCTTGGTATGAGTATTGGTATGGTTTTATTATCTAGTCTGAGATCTTGGTATGAGGTATCATCAATCATCAATCCCTATTATACTACAAACAATAATTCAACACACCCCAGGGCCCTTCTTACTCACAATAACTACCACAATGAAGACACACAACATCACTACACTGTATGACCTATGCACACACAACATCTCTACACTGTATGACCTATGGTCCTACCCCTGGGTGTAGTCGACTTCCCCAGTGTTGTCCGTGTCCCTTCAAGACTCAAGAGACTTCTGAGGTAGGAATATGTATTTCTTTTTTTCATAATTGATCACCGTTTCCCGCATCAGTTAGATATTGTAACGAATAGACAAATAAAGGCCGCATTTACTTACATCCATTCTCTACCTGTCATGCGTAATGCACCCAAACCAAAGCTCCTTATCCACAAACAGGGCCCACAGACCTTTCCATGGTTTACCTCTTACATTTTACCTGCCCTGTTTCAGACCACTTACATGATGTTGACCCCAGTAAACCACATCATTCCAATTCACTCTATCCCATACATACTTTTCACCCTCCTGCAAGTTCTCATGTTCACTCCCAGGTATCTAAAAACTTCACTTCCTTAGTACTTCCTACATTCAAACTCACACCCCAAGTAACTTACCCCTCTACCTTGTTAAACCTAATAACCTCGCTTTTAATTACATTTACTCTAAACAAAATGTGCTGTGAGGTGGTTTGATCGAGCAAATAATAAAAAGGTATGAGAAAGGTGTGGTAATAAGACAAGTATGGTTGAGAGAGCTGAAGAGTGCACTGAAATGATTTGGACATATGGAGATGATGAGTAAGGAGATGTTGGAAAAAAGGAAATATGTGTCAGAGGTGGAAGGAACAAGGAGAATGGAAAGACCCCATTGGAGATGGAAGGATGGATTGCAAAATATTCTACATAACTGGGGCCTGAATATGCAAGCAGGTGAAAGGTGAACTGGAGTGATGTGGTAAACAGAGGTCAATGTGCTATCAATGGACTGAACCAGGGCGTAAGAAGAAGTGAAAGATAACTATGGAAAGGTCTGTGAGGCCTTTCCCATGTTAGCAAGGTAGCACTTGAAACAGATGAAGAAATGATATCATTCACTCACGTCCACTCTAGCTGTCATGTACAATGCAATGAAATCAGAACCCCCTATCTGAAACTAGGCCCAACATACCAATCCATGGTTTCCCCAACTGCTTCAAATGCTTGATTCAACATACAGACTGCACATTGTCCCCAAGTATACCACAATGCTCCAATTTGCTCTAACCCTTGCACATCTCATACTCTCCTGCATGTTCAGCTCCTGAGCACTCAAAGCATCTTTCACTCCATCCTTCCACCTCCACCTTGATTTTCCCCTTTTCCTTGTTCGTCTCACTTCTGACATGTATAATCTCTTAGCCATCCTCTCCTTAATCAATCCTGTCTATATGTCCAAACCATTTCTTCACACCATTCTCAGCTCTCTCATGCAAAATACTCAAACAACCATTCCTCTCACTTTGTCACTCTTTATTCAATCAACCCTTCTCACATCACATATTGTTCTTGAACATTTCATTTCCAACACATCTATCCTCTTCTTTACATTTCTATCTTATGCCCATGCCTCACATCCGTACAACACTGACAAAACTGCTATAACATCAAACATAGCCAGAGTTGCACTTTGTGACCTAACTTTTCACACATTCCCTAATGCACCCTAGACATTTGCTCCCTCATCCACCCGATGGCTCACTTCAGCACACATGGTTCCATTTGCTGCCATATCCACTCCCCAGTGCCTAAAACAATCCACTTCCTCTAGGTTCTCTCCATTCAAACTTAGATAACCTGATTCTCTACATTTGTGTACCCAACAACTTTGCTTTATTCATAATACTTTTGCTTTTCTTCTTTCGTACATGCCTTCAAATTTATACACCACCTTCTGCAGTTTCTCACTTGAATCTGCCACTAGTGTCTTGTCATCAGCAAACAATAACTGACTCATCTCCCAAGCACCCCCATCCCTGACAAACTGCATAGCTACTTCTCTTTCCAAGACTCCTGCATTTACCTCCCTCACCATCCCATCCAAAAAACACTTTAAACGGCTATGATGAAATCACACAGCCCTACCACAAACCGAACTTCACCTGGAGCCATTCACTCTCCTCTCTTCCTACCTTCACACATACCTTACTCTCTTGAAACACTCTTCTCTGCTTCTAGCAGCTTTCCTTCCTCACCAAATATTTATTAAACCTTCCACAGAGCTCTTCTATCAACCCTGCCATACATTTACTTGAGATCCATAAATGCCACATATGAATCCTGCTATAAAATTTATCATACACATTCTTCAAAGCTACTCTACACATCCTCTATCACTTAAGGCCTTAAGCCACATTGTTTCTCCCCACTCTAAAACTCTGTGCATGCCTCCACCCTCTTAATCACCACTCTCCCATACAACTTATCAGGAGCTCATAACAAACTTCTACTTTTGTAATCTGAACATTCAAGCATTCCACCAGTCCTTAGGCACCTCATCACATATAATGAAAATCCAAACTAACCAATCAACAACAGAATCATCCCTGTTCTTAAGAAATTCAACTGCAGTTCCATCCACTCTGGCTGCCTTGCAACACTTCATCTAATGCAAAGCTCTCATCTCTTCTCTTTTTACCAAACCACTTATCGTTACTCTCTTACCCTCTATACCTCCACGTCCAAAACATCCCATATCTGCCAACAACACATTTAACAACCCTTGAATTTACAAGTTCCATGTCCTCTTCACCTAATTTCTCCCTCTTAACACTTTCCTCATTTGCCCCTACAATGATTTTCTTAACAGTTTTCTTGTTTTTCGTACACTATTAATCTCCTAACACATTTTCTTGTTTCACCATAAATTTACTGATACTTGCTCACCCTAGCTCTCATCTGTTTGCTTTTTTAGCTTCTGCAATTTTCTCAACCCCATGCCACTTTATGTCATATATCTCCCAATCACCTGTATTCCTACCCGGCAAATTAAACCCCTATACCTCTCTTTTCTCTTTCACTAAATACTTAACTTCCTCATCCCATCACATTACACATTCTCACCTGCCCACCTCCCACCTTCCACATGCCACACACTTCACCCACACATGTATGTAGTGCTTCCCTCAATACTTCCCATTATTCACCCAATCCCCTGGCCTCATTCACTCTCTCCTTTAACCATTCTACACTCCATTTCTTTTGGTTTCTCATCTCACAAGGCTCTTTTCTAAGCTTACACATTTCTGCAGCTCTCTTCCCATCCACATCATTTCCTATTTTCATAAAGGCACTACAAACCATCATCCTCTCCTCCACCAAGTAATGATCAGACATTCCATCAAAAGCCCCTCTCAGCACATTCACATCCAAGAGTCTCTCCTTTGCCTGCTGATCAATTAGTACATAATCCAACAACAATACTGAAGTCCTTCAAAATACTTGCTTCATTTCCTTTACACATTTTTAGTTTGATGCCACTTCCCTATCTACTCTCACTGTCATCTTTTCTTTCCAGTCTCCTCCCACTGTTCACTTCTATCCTGATTACTCCCTCTATATACAGATGGATAGATAAATACATATAATCTCCATATTTTTTACTACTCTTCCAAAACTTTTATTGACATAACAGTTTTTTCCATAGTATTCATACAGAATATATTTATAACAGCAATGAAAACCATCACAAATACTTTCATGGAGAACTTTAGTCACTTGATTTTGTCATTAAAATGATTATTTTTCAACTATCTTTAATATCAATGACAGCTAAAACTAATAAATCATTCTTACTCAGGAAGTGTTTTAATGCAACACCAAATTTAAGGGCTATTTCCCCCCTATAAAAGTAACAAACTTGTTGAAAAAATTTCCCTCATTACTTAGTTACCAATCCTTCTCAAGGTTCTAAAACTTTTTGTTACTACTAACCTTCTGCACACCAGTAAAAGTGTGGTAATACGAGGAAACATAAGTCATGACGGCTCGTTCATCCGGCACACCTTCTGATATGTCTGTAATGTACACAGTTAGTAAGACACACACCTGCACTAAGAGCAGCTTTAATGTTCCTCAATTAGTTCAGCAACAAGGCACACGCTTTAGAAATTAGGTTAAAGGACAATGACAACGTGAAATATCACAATGCTAAACTAGGGAATATCCGGCATATCTGCATCCGAGTGCTGTTTAAGCGAACTGCTGTGGAGCAGACCTCAGTCATAAAAAAAATAATGGTTAACAAATATTCATTACTATTAAAGAGCATCAACAAAGGTGAATGATGAAACCTCATGCACAGGCATCAATACAGGCAATGATAGTAGTAATCTGCTGAACATAACAGAAGACCAATATGCCAAAAGATAACAGGCTTTGCTTATATACAACACAAATTGTGTGTGTAAAGTATCTCTACCATCATTGCTGAAACTTGTGTGGACATACAAAAGTGGCTATCTCATGCATGTTATCATAAATTACTATTTGGGCTAACAGTTCAAAAAAAAATGATCTAGATTACAATTAACATTATGTTCATGTTATTAAGAAGATATGTGGATCATTACAGAAGCTAGAGGCTATGCAGTCACTGGGGCATGTCTCCAGCACTGGATATAACATTCTAAACAGCCAGTCAGCCAGCATTCTTTGCTCCAGCCTTTACTTTTGTTGCTTCTGCAGCTGCTGCACTTTGGCTGCTCATTACTGCTGTAACTACTAGTGTTAGTCCAAGAAAAAGACAACCTATAAGTTATATCAAAGGCAGAACCAGAATGTAACAAACCACTTACAAATTTCGGTTGGCAATAATATTGTTTATTTTCAATAATTTGAATTAACAAGGAAAAATACAAGTGCACTTAGACTGGGTCTGCCAAGATATTTGAAAATTCTGAAAGGTCTAGCATGAAAATGTTATCAACAAAATGAGTTACTGATTAAATAGAGAGTACACGTCAAGAATTTAGGCAGCCATTATCACTGTGGTCAGAAACATTTTAAAAGGTCATACTGCATTACATTTGTTGATAAGCCTTTTCATGCTCGAACTATAGTATGGACAAAGATGCTCAGACAGCAGGGGTCTAGTATCCTGGGTGAGGGAGGCGCGCCAGTGGGTCCATGCTGATGTGGGACCTTGTGTTTACCTGCTGGGCCCCCTGGAAGGCATGGTAGTAGCAAGACACGTAGGTCATGATGGCGCGCTCATCAGCCTTGGGTGTATTCACCAGATCTGAAAACGCCCCCATTATATGCATTAATTACTAAAGAACAATTGTCAAGAGATGCATGGGTGTCAGCAGGTGCACTGGAGTCCTTCAGTAAATTGGCCATGCTAGGTGAGATATTAACTAAATAAGAAGAGCCTTATAAAAGATGTTCACTTGAGAGTTGAATGGTGAACATCTGTCAGTTGTCCGCACTGTAGAAATAAGTGTATAAAGATTATTATGGTTTGTAGAATGAGGGATGTAGAAGACATCAACCAAATACAATCATGCTGACTCAAGACCTTCAATTGAAAGGAACTTCCAGTGAAAGAAACAAATTCAATGCATAAAGTTACCTACCGTCAGGGTCCAACATCCTGGGAATATCGAGATGCTTCTCTGCAATGTCAAAGGCAAGGTTAAGGTTGTGAAGGGGATCATCCTTGGACAACTGAGAGTAGTCCAGCAGGTCGGGCCTGTGACGGTGGATGAGGGCACAGAATGCAAGACCATCCTGTAAAGAAGTTACATGTTAGCTTGTGAAGCATTTAGCTTTTAAGATAAAAAAATTCTACAACTTAAAGAACCATTTCACAAATATACTGTGCTTACTATTATAACAAGAATTATTCAGAAAAAGACAAAGAAAAAAGTGGAACCTTGAAGGAAGTGTGGAAGTTCTGCACGTTGACATTCTTGTAAGGTGCAGTCTTGCGCTGGCACCAGAGCAGGAGACCCTCCTTAGCAGTCATCTCCTCTACACTGATGTCCTGGATAGCAAACCTCAGGATGATTGTCCAGATCATACCCAGAGTCATTTTAAGGTTGCCATCGACAATTTCTGTTGGAAGCACACCATGAATTACATACCATCAATAGTTAGATAAGCAAATAATCTTTTAAAATAAAGCAATGCCATCTTTTAAAAATTGTGGATAGGGAGCTGTGGTTTCAGTGCATTACAAATGATAATCAGAGAACAAATATGAATGGATGTGGCTTTCTTTGTTCCTATAGCTACCACACTAACATGGAAAAGGTGCTCAATCGCAGAAAAGGAAAAAGAGAGCTAATCACTATTTAAAGTAAGTGCAAATGAGGCCATTGTTTGATCCTGATGTAGTCTCCCTACAGTGAGATAGGTAATTAAGTATCTAGAAAAAAGAACCAATCAACCCATCACACAAATACTATTTTCATGGCAACCTGGAAGAAAACCTCTCCCTAAACATTTCCTTAGTGAACACTTCTCCAAGTGTCAAACATGTATTGGGAACATCTTCAGATGAATACCCTATAACATATCATCATCTGCAGTTTCTTATTTGAATCTGTCACCAACTCTGAGTCATCTGCAAAAAGCAATTGACTTGCCTCCCAAGCCTCCCCAACAGAGTACTGACCTGCCCCTCTCTCCAAGACCCTTGGATTCACCTCCCTCGCTACCCAATCTATAAACAAATCAAAGAGCTATGGAGACATCACACGTCCCTGCCACAGACCCATCTTCACCTGGAACCACTCACGCTCCTCTCTACTTTCTCACACACACACATCTTGGTCTCTTACTCAAAAGTCTTCACTACATCCATCAGCTTCCCTTCTGCACCATATATTCATAACACCTTTCACAGAGCATCTCTATCAACCCTATCATATTCATATTTACTTATTTTGCTTTGTTGCTGTCTCCCGCGTTTGCGAGGCAGCGCAAGGAAACAGACGAAAGAAATGGCCCAACCCACCCCCATACACGTATATACATACAGGTCCACACACGCAAATATACATACCCATACATCTCAATGTACACATATATATACACACACAGACACATACATATATACACATGCACACAATTCACACTGTCTGCCTTTATTCATTCCCACTGCCACCTCACCACACATGGTATAACATCCCCCTCTCCCCTCATGTGTGCAAGGTAGCGCTAGGAAAAGACAACAAAGGCCCCATTCGTTCACACTCAGTCTCTAGCTGTCATGCAATAATGCCCAAAACCACAGCTCCCTTTCCACATCCAGGCCCCACAGAACTTTCCATGGTTTACCCCAGACGCTTCACATGCCCTGATTCAATCCAGTGACAGCACGTCGACCCCGGTATACCACATCGATCCAATTCACTCTATTCCTTGCCCTCCTTTCACCCTCCTACATGTTCAGGCCCCGATCACTGAAAATCTTTTTCACTCCATCTTTCCACCTCCAATTTGGTCTCCCACTTCTCCTCGTTCCCTCCACCTCCGACACATATATCCTCTTGGTCAATCTTTCCTCACTCATTCTCTCCATGTGCCCAAACCATTTCAAAACACCCTCTTCTGCTCTCTCAACCACACTCTTTTTATTTCCACAGATCTCTCTTACCCTTACAATACTTACTCGATCAAACCACCTCACACCACATATTGTCCTCAAACATCTCATTTCCAGCACATCCACCCTCCTGTGCACAACTCTATCCATAGCCCACGCCTCGCAACCATACAACATTGTTGGAACCACTATTCCTTCAAACATACCCATTTTTGCTTTCCAAGATAATGTTCTTGACTTCCACACATTCTTCAAGGCTACCAAGATTTTTGCCCCCTTCCCCACCCTATAATTCACTTCCGCTTCCATGGTTCCATCCGCTGCCAGACCCACTCCCAGATACCTAAAACACTTTACTTCCTCCAGTTTTTCTCCATTCAAACTTACCTCCCAATTGACTTGACCCTCAACCCTACTGTACCTAATAACCTTGCTCTTATTCACATTTACTCTTAACTTTCTTCTCTCACACACTTTACCAAACTCAGTCACCAGCTTCTCCAGTTTCTCACATGAATCAGCCACCAGCGCTGTATCATCAGCGAACAACAACTGACTCACTTCCCAAGCTCTCTCATCCCCAACAGACTTCATACTTGCCCCTCTTTCCAAAACTCTTGCATTCACCTCCCTAACAACCCCATCCATAAACAAATTAAACAACCATGGAGACATCACACACCCCTACCGCAAACCTACATTCACTGAGAACCAATCACTTTCCTCTCTTCCTACACGTACACATGCCATACATCCTCGATAAAAACTTTTCACTGCTTCTAACAACTTGCCTCCCACACCATATATTCTTAATACCTTCCACAGAGCATCTCTATCAACTCTATCATATGCCTTCTCCAGATCCATAAATGCTACATACAAATCCATTTGCTTTTCTAAGTATTTCTCACATACATTCTTCAAAGCAAACACCTGATCCACACATCCTTTACCACTTCTGAAACCACACTGCTCTTCCCCAATCTGATGCTCTGTACATGCCTTCACCCTCTCAAACAATACCCTCCCATATAATTTACCAGGAATACTCAACAAACTTATACCTCTGTAATTTGAGCACTCACTCTTATCCCCCTTGCCTTTGTACAATGGCACTATGCATGCATTCTGCCAATCCTCAGGCACCTCACCATGAATCATACATACATTAAATAACCTTACCAACCAGTCAACAATACAGACACCCCCTTTTTTAATAAATTCCATTGCAATACCATCCAAACCTGCTGCCATGCCGGCTTCCATCTTCCGCAAAGCTTTTACTACCTCTTCTCTGTTTACCAAATCATTTTCCCTAACCCTCTCACTTTGCACACCACCTCGACCAAAACACCCTATATCTGCCACTCTATCATCAAACACATTCAACAAACCTTCAAAATACTCACTCCATCTCCTTCTCACATCACCACTACTTGTTATCACCTCCCCATGAGCCCCCTTCACTGAAGTTCCCATTTGCTCCCTTGTCTTATGCACTTTATTTACCTCCTTCCAGAACATCTTTTTAAACCCTATCATATACTTTCTTCAAATCCATAAATGCCCCATACAAATCTCAATGTTTCTTTATGTATTTCCCACAAATTTTTCAAAGCAAACTTCTGGGCCACACATCCTCTATCACTGCTAGAACCACATTTTAACTCCCCAATCTAATGGGCTGTGTATGTTGCCACCTTCTTCATCATCACTTTCCCATACAACCTACCAGGTACACTCACTGAACTTATATATACCTATGTAGTTCTGATATTCACTTTTGTCCCCCTTGTTTTTATACTATAGTACTAAACAAGCATTCCTCCAATCCTAACTATCCAATCAACAACATGACCACACTTTTAAAAAATCAATTGCAATCCCATCCACCCCAGCCACTTTGCCGCAATTCATCTTTACCAAGGCTTTCACCTCCTCTCCTCTTTTCAACAATTCACTTGCCATGACTCTCCACCACCTTATCACCAAATATTTAACAATTTTTAAAATCACTCACCCCATCCCTTCATCTCATCTCAGCCTATTACTGCTTCCTCATTAGGCCCCTTTACCGATACATTTGTTCTCTTGTTTTTCCTCACACCTTCCAAAATATTTCCTTATTTCCAAAATAATTTCTCATTCTCCATGAAACTGGCTCATAATGGTTCATCTTAACTTTTATATGCCCTCTTTTAGAGCTCCAAAAGCTTACTCTTGACCTCTTGTTACTTTCTCTTTTCCATTTCCCAGTCACCTGCACTCCCTTCCTCTAAGTGATGTCCATACACCTCTCATCTCTTTTTCATAAGCAACTTGCTCATCACATACCTACCTCCCACATGCCCCACACTTCCCTCTACTTCCCTATGCACCTACCATTCCTCACCCACTCCTCCAGTAGCTTTGTTTGATTTGACCTTCTGACATTCTTAAGTCAATTTCAACTAGTATATTTACAGACAAGCCTCTTTTCCAATCTTACTCACTTTTCTACCCCTTTCCCCGCCCATATCATTTCCTTTTTTCTTAATGCCTCTGCAAACCTTCACCCTCATCTTCACAAAGTAATGATCAGACATCTTACCAACTTCCCTTTTCAGCACACTCATATCCAAGAGTCTCTCTTTTGCATGCCTATTAATTAGTACTGAATCCAACAATTCCCGCTTACCAACTCCCCTTCTCACTCTTCTACACTTATCTATGTCCCACTTTTTAAACTAAGTAATCCCAATCACCAGCCATTTTTTCAACACAAAACTCCACAAGCTGTTCACCATTTTTATTCATATAATTGGACACACCATGTTTAAAATTTCATCCTTAACTGCCACATTATGCACTCTTGCATTCAAATCACCCATGACTAAAACTCAATTCCTCACATCTAAATTGCTGGCAAACTCATTCAACTCCTCTAAAACACTCATCCCTCCTCCTTATTCTTCTCGTTTCCTAGTGCATAAGAACTAATAGTCCCCTACCTCTGGCAATCAAATTTCACTCTAACCCATGTACGTCTACAGCACATCTTCTCCTCACACTAACCCTTGTCTTTAATCCAAAGACATTTCCAAAACATTCTTCTCCCATCTCTTTGACTTATATTTCAATCAGAGTTAGAACATCTAAATTACCCTCCTCAAACATCCTGGTTTCATACACACACACATTCTGACATCCCAGCCTGATCCTTCCTATAGGATGAGCACTCCTTGCTTGACTCCTGCTCCATTCTTAGAAATTGCAATACAAGGAGGGTAGGACTTATATCTATTACATACCAGTAACACTTAGAAACTATACTGGGTACACAAAAACACCATAATCAAAGTTATAAATGTTTGGCTCTAATCTAAGCCCACTAGAAAGATCAATACCTATAACCCCCACAGAAAAATTTATATTTCAAATACTGCTCCGATAGAATTCTTACAGGAAATCTACCTTTGTGTAGTCACATAACGAGAACACTGTTAAACAGATAGATGTACTCTAGTTGTCAGTTCAGACCAGGCCTGATGATCTTTTAGATAAAACATAAAGCTATTAAAAAAAAATTCTTCTAAATATGAAAGAAATTTAGCACATAACACATTAACAAATGGAAATGTATTTGTACTGAAGTACAGAGACTATGAATACGCTCATCATCTAGGGAGGTGAATAGTGACTTTTGGCTCACCCTGTACTTGTAATTATATTAGTAATTATGAGAATAATTTCTTCTATATCTACAAAGTGCTAAGTATTCAAGAAGCAGTTATCCAGAGAAAATAAAATCAACAGCAGCCAAAAAAACTACTGTACTGTCTTTTGACAATGAAATTCTTAATAATGCAACATCAATGCATAATTCATTATTTTGCAAGAGTCGCTGGGAAAGGGTCTGAAGTAACTCTTGAGCTTTTTTTTTTATAAAAGAGTTCCAAAGGCACATATAAATATACAAGTGATATCTTCCAGTTAAGGAGCAATGAATGGGAGATTCCAGACTAAAGAACATGACCAAATTTCTTGGACAAAATAGCACACTGTTTTACATTTTCCTAGTTTAAAAATGGATCATGAAGTCACAGAACTAACATTTCTCTGTATCAGACTTTACGTAAGGCTGAGCTGTTAAATCAATAAAGAACAATACAATCATCCTTTCAATGAACTTATCATACACATAGATCCCTGAGAAGTGTCACACATAAAACACAAACCTTCAGCACCAATGGACACCAGCTTCACACCCTTGCTGGCAATGAAGTCCAGTGCCTTATTCACATTAGCAATTTTGTGGAACCTCATCTTGCCACGGTCAGGCTTTGGCAGGGTTTCCCCTGAGATGACCTGAAATACAAAAGACATGTAAATGACAAGCATCTATAATGACAAAGAAGTTCAATGATGGATGACAATGACAGACAGATGAAGACAACAAACAAAGCAATGCCAGGTATTCACCAGCATCTGTCATGCTACACAGATAACAAAAATGAATCATAAAGCATGCTAGAAATAAGAATTTTTTTTGATATCAAAAGAGAACAAAGAGTTTGAAGCATCCATTTTAAATGCAGTGTGCAGCTGACTGAAATAAAGATTAAATCATGCGAAGTAATTCTTTCTTCAGCTTTAAGGGAAAGGTTGCTTGGCATGGAACTGATTTCGCAGGGTTTATTTCTTAGCATCCAAAAATTTGCTCTGCATGGAACTGGTTCACATGTCCAATTAATCTCTGTATACTGTACATATATCTTGCATATTTACTTAAACAGTTTTTTCTGTAGCTTGTGTTTTCCATATTTGTAACTGTATTGCTACAGTTTGTGTTTAATACATAAAACAGACATGACTAAGAAATGGCAAGACTGTTTCTTTAGTCATGTAAAAAAAAAAGTCTACTTCTGCAAATACAGTGTTAGAAATCAGAGGCTACTAATAATATACCAAATATTGACCTTCAGGTTTTCTTAACCACAAAAAAAGAGAGAAATCCTATCCATATATAATAAGGACATACAGTCAGGAAAACTAATAATTATTCACATATAAAAAACAGAAGAAAATTGGTGATATTGGTGGTAGAGTTGAAATTAGCCTTTTATCACAACAATGCTTGTGAATGACTGATTCAAAACAGTGATTTTATAATCCATGTACTTTTCAATACAATTCTCTTCAGTATGTTCTTAAGTACTGCATGAATTAATAATTATCAACATAACTAAATAAATACTTGAGAAAAAAAGTAAAATACGTGGAAGTTTTATCTCATGAATGTTTGCAATCACCTCTATTCCAAAATATTCAACAAATAATCACAAAGAGATATGGTAGATTATATTTTTCATAATTTTTTCTGCAGAATTCTCTACACAAGCTTCTTACTTAAAGCATAAATCGATAATCATCAATAAATTCAGAAAAAATGTATGAGAAAGTGGCAGGAGGTCAAGAGGAAAGTACAAGGGTAGAAAAAGAAGGCAAATGAGAGTTGAGGAAAGAGAGTATTATCAAACTTTACGGAGCATAAAAAGATGGATTTGTATGTAGCATTTATGGATCTGGAGAAGGCATATGATAGGGTTGATAGAGATGCTCTGTGGAAGTCCTAAGAATATATGGTGTGGGAGGTAAGTTGCTAAAAGCAGTGAGATGACTTTATCAAGGGTGTAAAGCATGTGTACAAGTAGGAAGAGAGGAGAGTGATTGTTTCCCAGTGAAAGTTGGTCTGCAGCACAGGTGTGTGATGTTTCCGTGGTTGTTTACTTTGTTTATGGATGGGATTGTTAGGGAGGTGAATGCAAGAGTTTTGGAGAGAGGGGTGACTATGCAGTCTGTTTGGGATGAGAGGTCCTGGAAGACAAGTCATTGGTTGTTGTTTGCTGATGATACAGCACTGGTTGCTGATTCGAGTGAGAAACTGCAGAAGTTGGTGACTGAGTTTGGAAAATTTTGAGAACGGAGAAAGTTGAGGGTTAATGTGAATAAGAGCAAGGTACTTCAGCAGGGTTGAGGGATAAGATAGTTGGATGTGAGTTTGAATGGAGAAAAATTGGAGGAAGTGAAGTGTTTTAGATATCTGGGAGCAGATTTAGCAGGGAATGGAACCATGAAAGTTGACGTGAGTCAAAGGGTAGGGGCGAAGGTTCTGAAAGCGATGAAGAATGTGTGGAAAGAGAGAATGTTATCTCAGAGCAAATGGGTATGTTTGAAGGAACAGTAGTATGGAGGGTGGTGGATGTGTTGGAAATGAAATGTTTGAGGACAATATGTGGTGTAAAGAGGTTTGATCAGGTAAGTAATGAAAGGGTAAGAGAGATGTGTGGTAATAAAAATAGTGTGGCTGAGACAGCAGAAGAGGGTGTGTTGAGATAGTTTGGACAAAGGGAGAGAATGAGTGAGGAAAGGTTGACAAAGAGGACATATGTGTCAGAGATGGAGGGAACAAGGAGAAGCAGGAGAACAAACTGAAGGTGGTAAGATGGAGTAAATAGATTTTGAGTGATTGGGGCCTGAACATACAGGAGGGTGAGAGGCGTGCAAGGAACAGAGTGAATTGGAACAATATGGTATACCAGGGTCAACATGTTGTCGATGGACCGAACCAGGGTATGTGAAACATCTGGGGTACACCATGGGAAGGTCTGTGGGGCCTGGATGTGGCCTTTTTTGTCTATTTTTCCTAGATACCTCGCTGATGCAATGCTGTTTTCTGTTGGGCAGGGTGGTGCCGGAAATGGATGAAGGCTAGCAAGTATGAATAGGTACATGTGTGTATATGTATATATCTATGTATGTATATGTGTACATGCTGATATGTATATGTATGTGTATATGAGTGGATGGGTCTTTTCTTGTCTGTTTCCTGGTGCTACCTTGCTGACACGAAATGGCAATCAAGTATAATAATAATAATAAAATTTGTAGAGGCTTTCGGAAAAGAAGAGAGAAAGTTGGGGTGAAGAGAGTGGTGAGAGTAAGTGAGCTTGAAAAGGAGACTTGTGTGAGGAAGTACCAGGAGAGACTGAGTGCAGAATAGAAAAAGGTGAGAGCAAATGACATAAAGGGAGTGGGGAGGAATGGGATGTATTTAGGGAAGCAGTGATGGCTTGTGCAAAAGATGCTTGTGGCATGAGAAAGGTGGGAGGTAGGCAGATTAGAGAGGGTAGTGAGTGGTGGGATGAAGAAGTAAGATTGTTAGTGAAAGAGAAGAGAGAGGTGTTTGGATGATTTCTGCAGGGAAGTAGTACAAATGACTGGGAGATGTATAAAAGGAAGAGACAGGAGGTCAAGAGAAAGGTGCAAGAGGTGAAAAAGAGGGCTAATGAGAGTTGGGGTGAGAGAGTATCATTAAATTCTAAAGAGAATAAAAAGATGTTTTGGGAGGAGTTAAATAAAGTGTGTATGACAAGAGAACAAATGGGAACATTGGGGAAGGGGGCAAATGGAGAGGTAATAACAAGTAGTGGTGAAGTGAGAAGGAGATGGAGTGAGTATTTTGAAAGTTTGCTGAATGTGTTTGATGACAGAGCGGCAGATATAGGATGTTTTGGTCAAGATGGTGTGCAAAGTGAGAAGGTCAGGGAGAACAGTTTGATAAACATAGAAGAGGTAGTGAAAGCTTTCCAGAAGATGAAAGCCGGTAAGGCGGCAGGTTTGAATGGTATTGCAGTGGAATTTATTAAAAAAGGGGGGGTGACTCTGTTGTTGACTGGTTGGTAAGAATATTCAATGTATGTGTGGTTCATGGTGAAGTGCCTGAGGATTGGCAGAATGCATGCATAGTGCCATTGTACAAAGACAAGGGGGATAACGGTGAGTGTTCAAATTACAGATGTATAAGTTTGTTGAGTATTCCTGGGAAATTATATGGGAGGGTATTGATTGAGAGGGTAAAGGCATGTACAAAGCATCAGACTGGGGAAGAGCAGTGTGGTTTCAGAAGAGGTAGAGGATGTGTGGATCAGGTTTTTGCTTTGAAGAATGTATGTGAGAAATAATTAGAAAGACAGATGGATTTGTATATAGCATTTATGGATCTGGAGACGGCATATGATAGATTTGATAGAGATGCTCTGTGGAAGGTATTAAGAGTACATGGTGTAGGAGGTAAGTTGCTAGAAGCAGTGAAAAGTTTTTATCAAGGATGTAAGGCATGTGTACAAGTAGGAAGAGAGGAAAGTGACTGTTTCCCAGTGAATGTCGGTTTGCGGCAGGGGTGCGTAATGTCTCCATGGTTGTTTAATTTGTTCATGGATGGAGTTGTTAGGGAGGTGAATGCAAGAATTTTGGAGAGAGGGGCAAGTATGCAGTCCGTTGTGGATGAAAGGGCATGGGAAGTGAGTCAGTTGTTGTTCGCTGATGATACAGCGCTAGTGGCTGTTCGGGTGAGAAACTGCAGAAGTTGGAGACTGAGTTTGGTAAAGTGTGTGAAAGAAGAAAGCTGAGAGTATATGTGAATAAGAGCAAGATTATTAGGTTCAGTAGGGTTGCGGGACAAGTTAACAGGGAGGTAAATTTGAATGGAGAGAGACTGGAGGAGGCCAAGTGTTTTAGATATCTGGGAGTGAATTTAGCAGTGGATGGAATGATGGAAGCGGAAGTGAGTCACAGGGTGGGGAAAGGAGCGAAGGTTCTGGGAGCATTGAGGAACGTGTGGAAGGTGAGAACATTATCTTGGAGAGCAAAAATGGGTATGTTATTTGGTTGCGAGGCAAGGGCAGTGGAGGAGGGTGGATGTGTTGGAAATTAAATGTTTAAGGACAACATGTAGTGTGAGGTGGTTCGATCGCATAAGTAATGAAAAGGTAAAGGAGATGTGTGGAAATAAAAAGTGTGTGGTTGAGAGAGCAGAAGAGGATGTGTTGAAGTGGTTTGGTCACATGGAGAGAATGAGTGTGAAAAGATTGACAAAGAGGATATGTGTGTTGGGTGGAGAGAACGAGAAGCGGGAGACCAAATTGGAGGTGGAAGGATGGAGTGAAAAAGATTTTGAGCGATCGGGGCCTGAACATACAGGAGGGTGAAAGGTGTGCAAGGAATAGAATGAATTGGAATGATGTGGTATACCAGGGTTGACGTGCTTTCAGTGGATTGAACCAGGGCATGTAAACGTCTGGGGTAAACCATGGAAAGCTTTGTAGGGCTTGGATGTGGAAAGGGAGCTGTGGTCTCGGTGGATTACACATGACAGCTAGAGACTGAGTGTGAACAAATGTGGCCTTTTTTTTGTCTTTTCCGTGCGCTACCTTGTGTGTGTGTGTGTGTCTGTGTCTATGTGTGGGGGGGTTAAGCTATTTCATGTGTGGCGGGGTGGCAATGGATGAAGGCAGCAGGTATGAAAATGCACATATGTATATATGTATGTCTGTGTATGTGTACGTATGCATACGTTGAAATGTGTGTGTGTGGGCATTTATGTATATACATTTGTATGTGGGTGGATTGGGCCATTCTTTCGTCTGTTTCCTTGCACTACCTTGCCGACGCGGGAGATGGCAATTAAGTGTAACAAATAAATAAACTATTCAGGACAACATACCAAAAAATTGATATACGAGACAGAGTTTTTCCACGGTTGCTGAGATGGCATGGGCAACTGAATCTCCCAATCAAGACGATCTCATTTATGCTTAATTGCACTCCTAGACAAACATGAGTCACACTCTCCTGCTTACACTCTGGACATCACCCACCACTAAAACACTGCAAACACTATTTACAAAAATCCCAAGACCCTTCATGCCAAAGATGTAAATACCATAAGTGAGATATTGAGCACTTCCTACTCAGTTGTCCTGCACTCTCAGCACATAGATGCACACACAACATTACAACACTTTATTACCTGTGGTTCCGACTAGTGTATGTGGTTAGCTTCACAAGTGCTGCAGGATAAAAGGGACTCCTAGGATAGGAAGTAAAGACATATCTATATAGTTTTTCATTCTTGATCACCGTTTTCTGCTTAAGCAAGGTAGCAACAGGAACCGACAAACAAAGGTTGCATCCGCTCACATCCATTCTCTTGCTGTCACGTGTAATGCACATAAAACACAGCTCCCCATACACAGCGGGGTAATTCCTGCCTCAGGAGTCCCTTCCATTCCTGTGAGTGTCCTGCAGCACTTAGGACTGGCCACATCCACCAGATGGGACCAAAGGTCATAAAGTGCTGTGATGTTAAGTGTGCTCTATGTGCAAAGAATGCAGGGCAACAGAGTTGTAAATGGTTAGTGTCATTTATATGATAGCAGCAGGGAATGAAGGGTCTTGAGATATGTTGAAACAGTGTTTTTAGTTTTGAGGTGATAGCTGACGTCTAGAACATAAGTGGAAGAGTGTGATTCATACTTATCTCAGAGTGTGGTTTCTGTTGGGTGTATGTCTGGTGGGTTGGAGTTTAAGACTGAGTTGGAGGTTCTATTTAGTGCTTGTCATGTTACTTCACTGTGTATGTGTTATGTCACTATTGAATGTGCTCTGTCTTAGAGAAGAGGAACAGCTGAATTGACTGAACCAACTGCCACGACCAGGATTTGAACCTATGTTGGCTCAACCTCAGGTGGTCTGTAAACGTGTCATGGTTGGAAATGCTAACCACTTCATCAAGGAGAAAACAGCCCAAAATATACTGACATTAACCAAAATATACTAGAATAATATGGAGTATGTCATCCAATTGCTAGATCTGGCTGACAATTTTTGATCTAAAAAATGATGATTTCTCCAGAATGCTCAAAATAGGACAGTTTCCTAGACATTGAAATACATCTAAAATAATGAAATGATAAAATGAAAAACTATATCCCTTATGAAATAAAAAACATTATATAATAATAAAATAATACATAAAAAAAAAACAAATGATATAGTCTTCAATTAAGTTGGGAGGGCTTTTTAAAGACATTGTGGTGATTCTTTCCTAGCTCATCGACAAATTCACCTCAGTTGTAGGAAATATGTTACCCCTAAATATCCAAGACAGCCACCAGCTTTTTAAAGATAGCTACTAATTACAATGACAGTTTGAATTACTTTTTTTCCCAAAAACTGACAAAGCCATTCAAGTTGAATGACCTTGGGGTCAATTAATGTTTTCATAGTGCAGAAACTGGTTTTAGAACTTCATTATATCACTTAGTTCAAGGATATAGTTTGTTATAACTACATTTTTTTTTCATACTTGATTGCCATTTCCCACATTAGCGAGAAAGATCCAAGAACAAATTAAGAAAGGCCACATCAGATCACATCCATTCTCTAGCTGTCATGTATTATGCACTAAAATCACAGCTCCCTATCCACAACCAGGCTCCACAGACCTTTTCATGGTTTACTCCCAAATGCTTCACATGGCCTGGTTCAGTCCATAACATAACATTTTCATTACATAATAATTTGGGTGTGGCTGTGTGCTTTGGGGGTACTAGAAAAGACATAGTGCTTTTGCTTTAGCAGTCAGCCACATCACTCAGACAGCATACTGGTACTAGTTTTCAGTGTCTACCCAGCTCTTACATATGGTTCCAAAATAATTCTAGTGTATGGTAACAGCCAAACGTGTTGGCTCACATGCTAAACTAGAAAAGAATAGCATGAGGAGGGACTCTGTATATTGAGAAGCATATCCAGCTTTGACATAACGTGTATTAAGAGAGCAAGAAGACATGACTTTTTGTAAGTAATCATTAACATCCGAGCCACCACAACAGGAGCCAGATTCAAGAGGACTATGTTGCATAGTCAAGTCATTGCAGTACTTGGGTAGGGAGGTGACATCACTGCTATACAACTCAACATGGGGTTCAGTGTCAGCTAATTAACCAACAATAATAATTTTGAGTCCAATCTGATACCTCATTAGCCCAACAAGAGTTAGATAACTGTATCTGAACTGACAGGATGTACCAGTGTGGGAGAACCAAGCCAAGCTAAGGATAATGGGGGTTTAGTAATTTGAATGGTGTTTAGCCCACACAGAACTTATATGACACTGGATGAAAGTCTGGGCTGGGCAATAGGCATCTGGATGAACCTAGATGAATCACATACCAAGAAGTGCACACAGTCATATATAGTAAAAGGATAACCCAAGACCTTTAACCATCAAAATGGAAAACTAGTCAGTGTAAGTGTTGCCTTTGTCAAAAGGACATACAAGAATGCCCAAAGTCACCTCCAACCTATCACAGTCCAAAAATTCATGGATAAAGTGATACTGCAAGAACTGTTCCTAGGCTTAAAGACATCAACACTCTACCAATCTGGGATTAAAGATCTCAGTGCTATACCACCAATCTTGATGGATATGGTGAGACCAGATGAAGCTGAAGGGATGAAAGAAACTGACTAGAAACAAGGCAAATTACCATCAAAGTTGCTGACTGATGTTCAACAACCCCCAGCCGGAAAATGCTAAAAAAGAATGATCCACTGCTGATAGTAGCCCAGAGAAAAGTTGTAGTAAAATGCAGAGAAAAAAAGAGTCCAAAAGAATCTGAATGTTTTAAATTGAGAAAGAGACTCCAATCTCTAAATAAGGCAGGTCATGATTATGCAAAGCAACCGCTGACTGAATGAGCCTAGAACCTAAGTGATAGCAGGCTACTGAAAATACCAAGTGGTGGAGATGTTGTAGTTGAGGAGCTGAAGAATCATTCTGCCTGCTTGGTATGACTGCATAATAGAAAGAGAACAACTCTGAAAACATTACAACACTTGCAGTGCAATCAAAGCTCTTCTAGAAGTGGTATGTGGCCTTCTTCTCTGAGCTTCTCCCCAACAACATTGAGACAAAAACCAACAAAGATAATAACATCCCTGCATATCTAGCCTTACTGACCTGGCCTACTTATACAAGTAGCAATATTAGCAACTGGGATTAGAATCATCCAAAGTCAATTCAACTAGGCTTAAAGAAGAAGAGCTAATGACGTAAGTGGCTGCTGCATCCAAAACAGACATAGTTATGACTGAGATACTTCAGCTAAAGTGCTATTCAAGATACAAGATGTAAAAACTATGAGAAATTCAATATAGCACAAAATCCTATTCCTTGTATTCATGAACCTGTTTAAATTTTCAAAGACCAGGAAAAGGTATCTGGTAGAACTCTCCAAGATAATAGCATCAGTGTTTCATAAGACACTGCTTTAGAAATCTAAAAACAGCTTTGGAAAGCAATCATTGACCAGCATACAGTATAGAAGATAAGTAGTCTGTTCACTACTTATCAAAAATAAGATTTGTTCAAAACACCTGCCATGGATTAACACTGACCACATCCGTACTCTAACACTAGTGATGACATCTCTTCACTGAACATGCATTTCTGTACTTCAGAATCCCACCCTAACAACAAAGGGGAAGATGTTAGAACCAGTCCACATCAAAGACAGCCAGGCAAAGACAGCTCTGGAGCTCCCTGACATCTATATTGACATCCTGCTCAACTACTTCACAAAAATAGAACCATAAACTACCTCCAGCCAGAGCCCCAACTCTGCCTTCATGCAAAAAAAAAAAAAAAAAAAAGAAATGAATAAATAGATAAAATCAAAACCATTTTCGACAGCAATCTTGAAAAATAGCAGTCATCTTGGAATTTTAAGTGACAAATATTTTCCACTTTCAAAATGACCCATGGAAAGCCCAAATACAATATATCCATCCCTTGCTTTATGTATGATTGCAGATGCTATTTCACTATTCTTCTGGAAATCTACTTCTAACACATCCTCTTTTTATGCAGTTAAAAATTTGCTACTATAAAGGTGTGTGCAGTTGAAAGTGTCCCAAAACTTCATTTTTCTCTGTATGTTTATCGGTCTCTACGTGTGATTTCTCTTTGCCTGAGGTTTCAGTAGAATATAACTCCTTCATAAAGCAAGGGATGGGTGTATTTAGTGTATGGATCACCATCTAAACTATATTTCAATCATCAACTGGGCTTCAGTGGCATCAAGTACAAATGTGCAATATGTGCAATCATCATAAAGTATTGTGGAATGAGGCATATGTTACACAAATTGCAGCACCAACAAAAGTATCATGCACAATAAAATGGCACCACGTACTCTTAATACCCACTGCAGATGCATTAGATAGGAAAGTCACAATCTGGCTTAAGTTCCAAACATTGCATTAGAAAAAAAGTGTCATGTAGAGTATAGTGTTAAAAGTGCCTCATAACAGAGTGATGACCAATGAGGGTGGGGAAGAGGTACTTGTGTTGCCTAACGTCCTGAAAAGAAAAATGCACACCATTACATCTAACTTACCCTAATGGCTACATTTCAAAATTTGAACTGACCAGAGTTACAGAACAAGCAAAAACAAACAGATTTTCCTAATACTGAACATTAATCTGTGCAGCTACATACCCCCCATATCTACGCAGTTCATTGTCTCCACAGGAGTACCTAGAGTGCGAGAATGAAATTTCTATCATGTAATTTTCTAGAGTCATGGTGTTCATATGAATGTGTCCACAGATAAAGACATATAAACTACATATACATTTATGTAGTGGCAGGATATAAAAATGATGGTTCAGTATAACATTCAAGAGTCACGTGCAATGTGGTAGGATTAAGTGTCACACACAGTAAAGTGGAACCAGAGGTAAAGAACATTTAGGGTCTGCTTAATGTTGAAGATCCATTCCTGGGAAACAATTTGTTGAATTAAAGGAAAGTAAACCAAATTTTACCATAGGACTCAATGTGATAATGGGGGTTATGTCTTTGGGGAGACTTCTTAAACTAATTTTCACATAATAATGTATAGAAAATGCTATGAAACATATAGTGAAATACAGGTATATCATTCATCTACATATCTAAAATTAGAATTACTGTTTATGACAGTATTGCTTTTAAGTGAAAATACATTACACTAAGTAAAGGCATGTTATGTTGATCCTGATCACCATCCACACATGATGTGTTCTTCACTAATTTCACCTATGATATGAGTGATCTTGTTGCATCAGCACACTGCAGGCTCACTATCTCACTCCACCTGCATATTCAGGAGCTGTTCTCACTGATGTAGCAGGAAAAGCCAAGAGGTCTGGCAATATCAAGAGAACAATCATCAGCATCAACAAAGCACCTAATTTCACTTCCAAGCTGAAACTCTTCCAGCTCCTTTTCTCACATGCACAAGACTCACTCATGTAGTGTCTCACCTCAAGAAGCAGCATAAGCTTAAGGCCATTGCGGAATTCTTCTTCAATGCTCTCAATGAGGGTGCCCGCCTTACGCAGGTGGGAGTTACACCAAGCAGTGAAGGTCTGCAAAAGAATGACATCCATTAACATTTGATCCCATAGTGTATCAAATAAATGACATTAATAAAACAATACAACCAGAAGTATTTTCATTTCAAAACATTCTGTATGCTCATAAATGCCAAAAAAAAAAAGACTAAACTAAACACTGACATAAACAAAAGATGGCAAAAAAAAGTGAAGACAAATAAAGACAAAATGACTGAAAGCATCATGAGGATAAGGACTTGCAACGAAAAATAAAACATTTTGGATAATTCAACTTTGGCAAAAAGTATGGCACAGGGTAGATAAAGCTGGACTAGAAAAGTATTGCATAGAGAAGTGTATGGGAAAAAGTTTTGTCAAATAAAGAATTATATGCAGTACATCATAAAAGAAAAACATCTATTTTGATAATACTCAATTTGATGATATCAAGTAGTCCATCTTGAGGGATATTATGAGCATATGTGTATTGTGTGGTGACAGTGGGACGTATTAGGAAGATTTTGAGAATCACAGCACCTATCTCCAACTTCTTATGTACTGAATAACTTGGAATGCACATGGGGGGAGCTCCATCCACTACCAGGCTTGTGTTCCTGAAAAGGGTGAATTTTAAACAAACTGAAGGTAACTGATTCCATTTTCCCATTAAGAACCCATGCAAAAATGATATATATGTTCCGTGAGATGTCACTCTTTACTTAAAGATGATATAAATTGGTGATTCTACAAATCTATCCTCCACCTCTTATCTCCTCCAACTGATTTTATGCCATCTTTTATATTCCCCTTGCACAGATCCAGATGAACAAATGTATACAGCCCAGATAACATACCTCCTCAAGTCCTACAGGAGTGTCTCTGAGCTCGCTCCAATCTTCAATCACCAATTTCATCTTTGTCTAAAATCCCAGATTTTTTCCTCCCTCATGGAAGCATGCCTCAGCAAACCTACCTCTAAGAAAGCCACTCTAATCCCCTTTTTACATATCGCCTCATTGCCCTCACTTGCACTGTCTCTTGAGTATTTGAAGCATTCCTCGACCTTAATTTTCTTAAACATGAAGAATTCCATTCTCTTCTCTTTGATCAACAGTATGGATTTCACAGTGCTATGTTAAGAATCTAGGCTGTGGAAATAAACTATCTGAGAGGAGCATGTGGTGTGACTAGATGGAATGAAGGAAGAAATGAGGGGATGTAAGAGAGTTGAGGTATGGCAGGGATGGCAAAGGGAATGAATTGGGAATGGTAGAATCAGTGAAACATAATAATTTGAGGCAGTTGGGCATGTGGAAAGAATACAAGATGGGGAGTATACAAAAATATATGATAGTACGATTAATGGGGTTGGCCACTTGTGACATGGGGAAACAAGAGTGGAAGAGTACTGCAAAGAGAGAAATGGTTGAAGAATGTGTGCAATGGAGTATGTGAGGGAAGCATGTAAAGACAGGGTTAAGTTGAGACTCTAATGCCGTAGGCAACACCTTGATGGAAATTCCTGGAGGGAATGGTCATCAGACTTCTAGATAGATAGTTGCATTTGTGCTGTGATTATGCTTTGGGTGAGCAGCTATTTCACATCTACAAAGGTTTTATACACCCTAGTGTGGAGCACTGCTTACACATTTGGGAAGGATCTTCCTCCACCTCTTTACTAACCAGTCTGGAATTAAAAGCCTTCCATCTCATTATTTCTCTTGGCATCACCATTCTTCAAGCATCCCTTCCTCTGGACTGCTATGCTGCTGCTTTTTTCTTTTCTACAGGTATCTTTTGGTCCACTTTCCCAGTAAGCTGTCTGAATGTGTCCCTGCCCTCAAGACATGGACATAAGGCACATGGCTGGCTGCTGCTTCCCGCAGTTTCTGTGTGGAGGCTGTCCACTCAAGATGTGCCCGTTGTGATACCTACTCCTTCCCTTGATCAGCAAAGCTTTGGAATTCTCTTCCTTCTTTTGTCTTTCCTTCTTCATATAACCTTTCCACATTTAAAGCACTTGGTGTCTCAGAGTAATGCACCAGTAAAGGCAAAAGCTTGAAATCTTCAGCCATATTCATACCAAACAGCAGAGTGAAGTGCTATTTGATAGTTTTACATATATCCTGGCTCAGTCTTTTTTCTTTTCTTTTGAAACAAATACCTTCCATGGCATTCTCTTTAAATAAAACCTTGTCTCATCCACATTAAAAGTACTCTTCAGGGAGTAGCCAGCCTCTTCAATGACACCCAAATACTTGAATCACTTCCATATCTACATTACCGAAAATGTCTCACCAGTGAGCCTGATGTTACTGAAGATGAAATTCCTCTTGAAACATTCAAAACATCTGTGGCAACTTTCAGCCACCCGGTGTTTCCCATGTTTTCTCTTTAAATTCCTGTGGAGACTTTTGGATTTCCCATGAATCATCACCTTACACAGAGAAACACTGTGCTGGGTTTCATCTTCGGTCTATGTGGCGAACAGTTTCTCAATCTGCTTCAAGGGTTGGCTTCTGCAACGAGTTGTTCTGGTTGTAGTGTCTGGTTTTCTAACCTGTGTACTTCTTCTAATCTTGACTGCATTACTAAAAACTGTCTGACACTCATAAGAGCTGAGCCAAATGCTCTTCTGGTGTCCACTGTGCAATCACCATCTGGGTGAAAATGAGGGCTGGGGAGAGGCGTGTGCTGGGGAAAAGGGACCTGCGGAGCCAGATGTAAGCTGGGGGAATGAAAGGGACCTGAGATGCCAAATGTACACTGGGGGAACGAAAGGGACCTGGGGTGCAAGGTGTGTGCTGGAGGAGAGGGACCTGGGGAGACAGGTGTGATGGAGAACAAAATGAAACAGGAGGGTCAGGTGTGTGCTGGGGGAGGAAAGGGGCCTGGGGAGCTAGGTGTGATGGAAAATATGAGGGGCATGTAAAGCCAGATGTGTATTGGGGGAATGAGAGACCTGGGATCCAATTGTGTACTGGGAGAATGAGAGAGACCTGAGGAGTTATGTGTGAGTGGGGAGAATGAGAGACCTGGGGAGTCGTGTGTGTGGGGAGAAAGAGAGACCTGGGGAGTCATGTGTGTGTGGGGAGAAAGAGAGACCTGAGGAGTTATGTGTGAGTGGGGAGAATGAGAGACCTGGGGAGTCGTGTGTGTGGGGAGAAAGAGAGACCTAGAGAGTCATGTGTGTACTGAGAGAATGAGAGAGACATGAGGAGTCATGTGTGTGCTGGGAGAATGAGAGACCTGGGGAGTTATGTAAGTACTGGGAAGTAAGAGAGACCTGGGGAGTCAGGTGTGTGCTGGGGGAGTGAGAGAGATCTGGGGCCAGCTGAACTTGGCCAGCATGTCTGTCTCTTACTTCATCTTGAAACTGAAATATATCTGGACTTGCTGAGGTTAGCGTAGCACAGACACCCATGACGTAGCACAGACACCCGTTGACGTAGCACAGACACCCGTTGACGTAGCACAGACACCCCCTGACGTAGCACAGACACACCCTGACGTAGCACAGACACACCCTGACGTAGCACAGACACACCCTGACGTAGCACCAACACCCCCGACGTAGCACAGACACCCTTGACGTAGCACAGACACCCTTGACGTCGCACAGACACCCCCTGACGTAGCACCAACACCCCCGACGTAGCACAGACACCCTTGACGTAGCACAGACACCCTTGACGTCGCACAGACACCCCCTGACGCAGCACAGACACCCTTGACGTAGCACTGACACCCCCTGACGTAGCACAAACATCCCCTGTCGTAGCACAGACACCCTTGACGTAGCACAGACACCCCTTGACGTAGCACTAACACCCCTGACGTAGCACAGACACCCGACGTGTCACAGACAACCCCTGACGTAGCACAGATATCCCCGACGTAGCACAGACACCCTTGACGTAGCACAGACACACCCTGACGCAGCACAGACACCCCCTGACGTGGCACAAAAATCCCCTTACGTAGCACAAAAATCCCCTGATGTGGCACAAAAATCCCCTGACGTAGCACAAAAATCCCCTGACGTAGCACAAAAATCCCCTGACGTAGCACGGACACCCTCTGACGTAGCACAGACATCCCCAGACGAGGGCAAATCGTCCTCCGCGACTAATCTTTTCCTGCAACATTATTTTCTTTGCCCTGAGTGGCCAGTTCAGGAATGCTGTCTGTGTCACCACTTGACCGCGATCATCATCATCTTTACCATCCATGATTTTATATTACAAAATTCCTGTAGTAACCAGAGTGGCCCTAATTATAATATTTCATTCTGTAATTAATATTTTGAAGACCAAGGACACCCATGTGAGTCTAACTGTGCATCACAATCCACCATTTGGAAAGGTGTTACACCAGTGTGATACAGAATACTAAGATGTCTCACACGATATTTTCTTCCAAGGACCGACCATTGTCACGAGTATTTAGCTGACCATCATCTACTTGGGTCATTGTGTCGTTCCTCCACAGATGACGTGAAGCATATTACTGATTTCACAGAGAACTGTTAAGGTCTGCTGAATGTGGACAACATCTCTTAAAAAAAAAACAAAAGAAAAACGTCATGCGATTTGTTGTCTCTGGACTATTGTGTCTGTCATCCTGAAGAGAGAATAGACGTTATATATATATATATATATATATATATATATATATATATATATATATATATATATATATATATATATATATATATTATCCCTGGGGATAGGGGAGAAAGAATACTTCCCACGTATTCCCTGCGTGTCGTAGAAGGCGACTAAAAGGGGAGGGAGCGGAGGTCTGGAATTCCTCCCCTCTCAGTTTTTAATTTTCCAAAAGAAGGAACAGAGAAGGGGGCCAGGTGAGGGTATTCCCTCAAAGGCCCAGTCCTCTGTTCTTAACGCTACCTCGCTAATCCGGGAAACGGCGAATAGTTTGAAAGAAAAAGAATATATATATATATATATATATATATATATATATATATATATATATATATATATATATATATATATATATATATATATATATTGTAATGCATCACATACGGACAATATGACCCAAAGTATCGTGTGTTTCATATGGAAAACAACCTCAGTGTCTCCAAACACACACACACCTGACTAAGTGGCAGGTGTGAAGCGGGTTAGGTTGTGGTGTAGCTGTGGTGAAGATGAACATCGTCAACCAACCACAACCTCGCTATCACTCAGCTCTGATGTCAACCACACACACACACACACACTGGGGCCAGATGTGTGTGTGTGTGTGTGTGTGTGTGTGTGTGTGTGTGTGTGTGTGTGTGCTGAGAGGTCAGTGGTAGGTCAAGCCTCGGGGGTCAAAGGCAAGACTGAACGGTTGGGACAGGTGGACGGTTGGAAGAGATGGGACAGGTGGACGGTTGGGACAGGTGGACGGTTGGAAGAGATGGGACAGGTGGACGGTTGGGACAGGTGGACGGGTGGGACAGGGGGACGGTTGGGACAGGTGGACGGTTGGAAGAGATGGGACAGGTGGACGGGTGGGACAGGTGGACGGTTGGGACAGGTGGACGGGTGGGACAGGTGGACGGGTGGGACAGGTGGACGGGTGGGACAGGTGGACGGTTGGAAGAGATGGGACAGGTGGACTGGTGGGACAGGTGGACGGTTGGGACAGGTGGACGGTTGGGACAGGTGGACGGGTGGGACAGGTGGACGGTTGGGACAGGTGGACGGGTGGGACAGGTGGACGGTTGGAAGAGATGGGACAGGTGGGCGGGTGGGACAGGTGGACGGTTGGAAGAGATGAGACAGGTGGACGGGTGGGACAGGTGGACGGTTGGAAGAGATGGGACAGGTGGACGGGTGGGACAGGTGGACGGTTGGAAGAGATGGGACAGGTGGACGGGTGGGACAGGTGGACGGTTGGAAGAGATGGGACAGGTGGACGGGTGGGACAGGTGGACGGTTGGGACAGGTGGACGGTTGGGACAGGTGGACGGTTGGAAGAGATGGGACAGGTGGACGGGTGGGACAGGTGGACGGTTGGGACAGGTGGACGGTTGGAAGAGATGGGACAGGTGGACGGGTGGGACAGGTGGACGGTTGGGACAGGTGGACGGTTGGGACAGGTGGACGGTTGGGACAGGTGGACGGCTGGGACAGGTGGACGGTTGGAAGAGATGGGACAGGTGGACGGGTGGGACAGGTGGACGGTTGGGACAGGTGGACGGTTGGAAGAGATGGGACAGGTGGACGGTTGGGACAGGTGGACGGTTGGGACAGGTGGACGGTTGGGACAGGTGGACGGTTGGAAGAGATGGGACAGGTGGACGGCTGGGACAGGTGGACGGTTGGGACAGGTGGACGGTTGGAAGAGATGGGACAGGTGGACGGGTGGGACAGGTGGACGGGTGGGACAGGTGGACGAGTGGGACAGGTGGACGGCTGGGATAGGTGGACGGTTGGGACAGGTGGACGGGTGGGACAGGTGGACGGTTGGGACAGGTGGACGGCTGGGACAGGTGGACGGCTGGGACAGGTGGACGGGTGGGACAGGTGGACGGTTGGGACAGGTGGACGGGTGGGACAGGTGGACGGGTGGGACAGGTGGACGGGTGGGACAAGTGGACGGTTGGGACAGGTGGACGGTTGGGACAGGTGGACGGTTGGGACAGGTGGACGGGTGGGACAGGTGGACGGTTGGGACAGGTGGACGGTTGGGACAGGTGGACGGTTGGGACAGGTGGACGGGTGGGACAGGTGGACGGTTGGGACAGGTGGACGGTTGGGACAGGTGGACGGGTGGGACAGGTGGACGGGTGGGACAGGTGGACGGTTGGGACAGGTGGACGGTTGGGACAGGTGGACGGGTGGGACAGGTGGACGGTTGGGACAGGTGGACGGTTGGGACAGGTGGACGGTTGGGACAGGTGGACGGGTGGGACAGGTGGACGGTTGGGACAGGTGGACGGTTGGGACAGGTGGACGGTTGGGACAGGTGGACGGCTGGGACAGGTGGACGGGTGGGACAGGTGGACGGGTGGGACAGGTGGACGGGTGGGACAGGTGGACGGCTGGGACAGGTGGACGGTTGGAAGAGATGGGACAGGTGGACGGCTGGGACAGGTGGACGGGTGGGACAGGTGGATGGTTGGGACAGGTGGATGGTTGGGACAGGTGGACGGTTGGGACAGGTGGACGGGTGGGACAGGTGGACGGGTGGGACAGGTGGACGGGTGGGACAGGTGGACGGTTGGAAGAGATGGGACAGGTGGACGGCTGGGACAGGTGGACGGGTGGGACAGGTGGATGGTTGGGACAGGTGGATGGTTGGGACAGGTGGACGGTTGGGACAGGTGGACGGCTGGGACAGGTGGACGGGTGGGACAGGTGGACGGCTGGGACAGGTGGACAGCTGGGACACATACAGTTCAACACCAACATCATAAGTATGGGACTGTGTTCTCCAAATGCACAGTTGGGATTTCATCTGTTCTCTCTTTGTTCAACTGTTATGTTCAGTTACTCTCAAACTGGTTCCTATTTCACCATTTTCTGTATATTTTTGAGCGGCAGATTCAACAGACATGTAACCATCTATGAATAAATTGGAATATCATAATTAATTCTTCTTCTTCTTCTTCTTCTTCTTCTTCTTCTTATTATTATTATTATTATTATTATTATCATTAATCTTATTATTATTATAATCATTAGGGGGATTTATTTCCATACTTTTTTCGTCCAGTATTAAAAGAACAAATATCTAATTTTTTGTTCTTTTTCATCAAATAATAACACCTCAGATTTGCGTCATGTTCTCCATCGATAACACCTCAGATTTACGTCATGTTCTGCATCAATAACATCTCAGAGTTGCGTCATGTTCTGCATCAATAACATCTCAGATTTGCGTCATGTTCTCCATCGATAACACCTCAGATTTACGTCATGTTCTGCATCAATAACATCTCAGAGTTGCGTCATGTTCTGCATCAATAACACCTCAGATTTACGTCATGTTCTGCATCAATAACATCTCAGAGTTGCGTCATGTTCTGCATCAATAACATCTCAGATTTGCGTCATGTTCTGCATCAATAACACCTCAGATTTACGTCATGTTCTGCATCAATAACATCTCAGAGTTGCGTCATGTTCTGCATCAATAACACCTCAGATTTACGTCATGTTCTGCATCAATAACATCTCAGAGTTGCGTCATGTTCTGCATCAATAACATCTCAGATTTACGTCATGTTCTGCATCAATAACATCTCAGATTTACGTCATGTTCTGCATCAATAACACCTCAGACTTACGTCATGTTCTGCATCAATAACATCTCAGAGTTGCGTCATGTTCTGCATCAATAACATCTCAGAGTTGCGTCATGTTCTGCATCAATAACACCTCAGATTTACGTCATGTTCTGCATCAATAACATCTCAGAGTTGCGTCATGTTCTGCATCAATAACACCTCAGATTTACGTCATGTTCTGCATCAATAACATCTCAGAGTTGCGTCATGTTCTGCATCAATAACATCTCAGAGTTGCGTCATGTTCTGCATCAATAACACCTCAGATTTACGTCATGTTCTGCATCAATAACATCTCAGAGTTGCGTCATGTTCTGCATCAATAACACCTCAGATTTGCGTCATGTTCTGCATCAATAACATCTCAGAGTTGCGTCATGTTCTGCATCAATAACATCTCAGAGTTGCGTCATGTTCTGCATCAATAACACCTCAGATTTACGTCATGTTCTGCATCAATAACATCTCAGAGTTGCGTCATGTTCTGCATCAATAACACCTCAGATTTACGTCATGTTCTGCATCAATAACATCTCAGAGTTGCGTCATGTTCTGCATCAATAACACCTCAGATTTGCGTCATGTTCTGCATCAGTTGGTTTTCTTCCACTTGACCTCATGTGTGTTGGCAGGATGGTGTGTATGTGACCTCGTTCACTGCATCGGTTACGACCGTCATTACGGCTGTCTCGTCTCCCCCATAACGACCCACCTGTGGCGGCCCGGGGGTGAGAGAGAGAGAGAGAGAGAGAGAGAGAGAGAGAGAGAGAGAGAGAGAGAGAGAGAGAGAGAGAGAGAGAGAGGTCACTTGGGGGAGCCTAACCATGACAAAGCAACACGGTTCACCATGGCGAGCCTCTCTCTCTCTCTCTCTCTCTCTCTCTCTCTCTCTCTCTCTCTCTCTCTCTCTCTCTCTCTCTCTCTCTCTCTCTCTCTCTCTCTATTTCCGCGTGCGTGGTGGCCAGCGTCCGTGTGTGGAGGTCCTCCTCACACGCCACACATTACACCATCACCTTTTGTGTGGAAATGACCCAATGGCGTCACCGACCCGGCATCTGACCCTCCCTCCCTCACTCACTCACTCCCGCTACACACACACACATACACACTCCGCCATAATGGTGGGCGGGGGGTTATTATAAGTACACAGAGAAAGGCTTTCTGTGACATAATAGCCCCCTTAACTGTGTGGGTGAAGGTCACATAACAACAGGTAGTTGAAGGTTGACATATTGAGGACACTGGCAATAATGATCATGATAGTAATAATGAAGTGTTTGTTTGCGAGGAGGAAGAAGGCGTCCGAGGGTCTGGCCTTGTGAAAAAAAAACAAATGATCCGTTGGTTCTTTTTTCCGTCAATTTTTACAGAGTCATGATGAAATAGGAAGGAATCATTCCCAGCCACCGGCTCCCGCCTATGGTATGTGGGTAGTATGTATTCTTCACCCCCAGGGTTCTCATCCCGTTCCACTTGGAAAAGAACCTCCGGCCTAGTCGCCCTACAGTGCGCCTTGTCCTTCCACGCATTTTGGCCTCACCATCGCGCCCTCCAGCCGGACCCCTCCCATCTGGACCGCTCCTCACGACCATTAGAGACGCGTCACAACGGATAAATAACAGTCGGGAAAGAACGATATAACATGGCAACACCAGATAACATCCCCCACCCCAGCCAGCCGGCAACACCGCTCCGCTCCCGCCCCACACCACAACCATTTCATAAAGTCACCTTCATAAATACAAAAAAACTCATCATGAACCACGGAGGAAAACCGTAAGATAAGACTAAGAACACCACAAACAATTGCAGATATAAAAAAGTCAAATAGAAAATCCGGAAACACATCTCACCCGTACACAACCCAACCTTCACAGCCACAAGTGACGAATTTTGAAAAAAACGAACTTCGGCGGATAAATGCGATATATTAATAATATCAACAACTGAATATAACTCTTAGGGTTTTAATCTATATTTCTCAAATTCAAGAGTCCAACTAAAATAAGATACATGACAAGAAACGGATCAAATGCCGATAAACATTGACATCATACGAATCAATTGAACGGAAGCGGTTGTGACAGGGAGCGATGTACGATAATTACCACCCCGGCACAAGCCCAACAACGGTCGCCACGGAATATATCTCCCCCATTCCTTCTCACACTCCCGTCGCCATATATATATATATATATATATATATATATATATATATATATATATATATATATATATATATATACATACATGAGTTCTAAGAATTCCACTTAAAACACTAGTTGGTGATTGTATGCTGACGCCCAAAGACTTAATGACCCTGGCAGCTGATTAAGCCTACAGCTCAACTACCCGACCAACCAACCTCTATTTCACAGAGGACGATCATCACCATCTCCGTAACGAAACGAAATTTAATAATAATAATAATAATAATAATAATAATAATAATAATAATAATAATAATGTTTTCCGTTTTAGCAAGGTAGCAGAAAAATGAGTGAGGCCTTTCCCGCCTTGAAACATGGGTTGTAACACAATACCAAAAAAAAGGGGAACAACAGAACATTGTGCTATACAGGGGGTGACGTGGTATCAATGACGTGAATGATGGCAATATGTAGTGATCAGGAGAAGCCCGAGGCTGGGCTGGGGACGGGCCAGGCTCTGGTTACAGTACATTATACAATTGACAGTCATGCAATGCAGTTGTACAATTGAAGCTCATCTTTCAATTGTTTCCACACACTCCCTACTGAGGGAGAGGCAGCTAACATTAAATAATAATAATAATAATAATAATAATAATAATAATAATAATAACGATAATAATAATAATAATGATAATAATAATTCAACGAAAAATTTATACAGATGACATAAGGGCGAGTGGCCCACGGGCAACGTGCCCATCCTAAGTTCGGCTCGTCCGTAGTTTGACCGCCAGAGCCATCCGGGCACGACCATTTGAACTTTGACCTGACCCTTAAGGATCAGGTCAAGGGTCAGGCCAATTTACGTCGCAACTGTCGTGGTAAAACAAATCCAGTTCTATATATACATAGGGCACTGACATAACCATACTGATGGATCGCGACGGACGAAATTTATTAATCAAAAAAAATATAAATAAATTTCCCACAATTTGCATATCTTAATTATGTTTCCCACCACAAATGAATGATTAAAATGATCATAATTAATACATTACGAGTGCTAATACAGTAGTAGGAACCAGAAGCTCGGCTCAGCATGGGGGACGAGGACGAGGTGGATCCAGGGCGCCCTCACCTGGCGAGGGAAAGAGAGTTGGATGTTAGTCATGAACGAACGTAAAGTTATGACAAATGCATTAATGATCAGACACAACCAAATGGCTCACCAATTATCATTCAGTAATGTATATCTATCTATCTATCTATCTATCATTCTCTCTCTCTCTCTCTCTCTCTCTCTCTCTCTCTCTCTCTCTCTCTCTCTATATATATATATATATATATATACATCACCCACCAGGGCTGGACCAAACCTGACCCTATATACATTAACCCTCTATATAAACATGTATACACATTTCTCTGTACACAGATAATGTTGAACATAAGTCTACAGTGGGATACGAACCCACACATAGGGCCCGCGCTGTAGGCTCCACATGCCCTACATAGGCCACCATAAGCCTAGGTTACAGTGGTTAGCCCTCAGGTTACAGAGGTGATCCCTCAGGTTACAGAGGTGATCCTCAGGTTACAGAGGTGATCCCTCAGGTTACAGAGGTGATCCCTCAGGTTACAGAGGTGATCCTCAGGTTACAGAGGTGATCCCTCAGGTTACAGAGGTGATCCCTCAGGTTACAGTGGTTAGCCCTCAGGTTACAGAGGTGATCCCTCAGGTTACAGAGGTGAGCCCTCAGGTTACAGAGGTGATCCTCAGGTTACAGAGGTGATCCCTCAGGTTACAGAGGTGATCCTCAGGTTACAGAGGTGATCCCTCAGGTTACAGAGGTGATCCCTCAGGTTACAGTGGTTAGCCCTCAGGTTACAGAGGTGATCCCTCAGGTTACAGAGGTGAGCCCTCAGGTTACAGAGGTGATCCTCAGGTTACAGAGGTGATCCCTCAGGTTACAGAGGTGATCCCTCAGGTTACAGAGGTGATCCTCAGGTTACAGAGGTGATCCCTCAGGTTACAGAGGTGATCCTTCAGGTTACAGAGGTGATCCCTCAGGTTACAGAGGTGATCCTCAGGTTACAGAGGTGATCCCTCAGGTTACAGAGGTGATCCTCAGGTTACAGAGGTGATCCTCAGGTTACAGAGGTGATCCCTCAGGTTACAGAGGTGATCCTCAGGTTATAGAGGTGATCCCTCAGGTTACAGTGGTTAGCCCTCAGGTTACAGAGGTGAGCCCTCAGGTTACAGAGGTGATCCTCAGGTTACAGAGGTGATCCTCAGGTTACAGAGGTGATCCTCAGGTTACAGTGGTTAGCCCTCAGGTTACAGAGGTGAGCCCTCAGGTTACAGAGGTGAGCCCTCAGGTTACAGAGGTGATCCTCAGGTTACAGAGGTGAGCCCTCAGGTTACAGAGGTGATCCCTCAGGTTACAGAGGTGATCCCTCAGGTTACAGAGGTGATCCCTCAGGTTACAGAGGTGATCCCTCAGGTTACAGAGGTGATCCCTCAGGTTACAGAGGTGATCCCTCAGGTTACAGAGGTGATCCCTCAGGTTACAGAGGTGATCCCTCAGGTTACAGAGGTGATCCCTCAGGTTACAGTGGTGATCCCTCAGGTTACAGAGGTGATCCCTCAGGTTACAGAGGTGATCCCTCAGGTTACAGAGGTGATCCCTCAGGTTACAGAGGTGATCCCTCAGGTTACAGAGGTGATCCCTCAGGTTACAGAGGTGATCCCTCAGGTTACAGAGGTGATCCCTCAGGTTACAGTGGTGATCCCTCAGGTTACAGAGGTGATCCTCAGGTTACAGTGGTGATCCCTCAGGTTACAGAGGTGATCCCTCAGGTTACAGAGGTGATCCTCAGGTTACAGAGGTGATCCCTCAGGTTACAGAGGTGATCCCTCAGGTTACAGAGGTGATCCCTCAGGTTACAGAGGTGATCCCTCAGGTTACAGTGGTTAGTCCTCAGGTTACAGAGGTGAGCCCTCAGGTTACAGAGGTGATCCTCAGGTTACAGAGGTGAGCCCTCAGGTTACAGAGGTGATCCTCAGGTTACAGAGGTGATCCTCAGGTTACAGAGGTGATCCCTCAGGTTACAGAGGTGATCCCTCAGGTTACAGAGGTGATCCCTCAGGTTACAGATGTGATCCCTCAGGTTACAGAGGTGATCCCTCAGGTTACAGTGGTTAGCCCTCAGGTTACAGAGGTGAGCCCTCAGGTTACAGAGGTGATCCTCAGGTTACAGAGGTGAGCCCTCAGGTTACAGAGGTGATCCTCAGGTTACAGAGGTGATCCTCAGGTTACAGAGGTGATCCCTCAGGTTACAGAGGTGATCCCTCAGGTTACAGAGGTGATCCCTCAGGTTACAGAGGTGAGCCCTCAGGTTACAGAGGTGAGCCCTCAGGTTACAGAGGTGAGCCCTCAGGTTACAGTGGTGATCCCTCAGGTTACAGAGGTGATCCCTCAGGTTACAGAGGTGATCCTCAGGTTACAGAGGTGATCCCTCAGGTTACAGAGGTGATCCCTCAGGTTACAGAGGTGATCCCTCAGGTTACAGAGGTGATCCCTCAGGTTACAGAGGTGATCCCTCAGGTTAGAGTGGTGAGCCCTCAGTTTACAGAGGTGAGCCCTCAGGTTACAAAGGTGATCCCTCAGGTTACAGAGGTGATCCCTCAGGTTACAGAGGTGATCCCTCAGGTTACAGAGGTGAGCCCTCAGGTTACAGAGGTGAGCCCTCAGGTTACAGAGGCTATGAATTCAGGGCACGGCCAGCACCACTGCTTCTCTGTACTCGGTCTGTAACACAGGGTCTGGTGGCAGGGAGATCCACACTCCTGTAATCTCTCCACTGTACCCGACACCACCACTTCTGTACCATGAAAAAATCATACATCACACGTACATACTGTACCCTACACCTTCGCTGTACCATCACGTACATACTGTACCCTACACCTTCGCTGTACCATCACGTACATACTGTACCCTACACCTTCGCTGTACCATCACGTACATACTGTACCCTACACCTTCGCTGTACCATCACGTACATACTGTACCCTACACGTTCGCTGTACCATCACGTACATACTGTACCCTACACCTTCGCTGTACCATCACGTACATACTGTACCCTACACCTTCGCTGTACCATTACGTACATACTGTACCCTACACCTACGCTGTACCATCACGTACATACTGTACCCTACACCTTCGCTGTACCATCACGTACATACTGTACCCTACACCTTCGCTGTACCATCACGTACATACTGTACCCTACATCTTCGCTGTACCATCACGTACATACTGTACCCTACACCTACGCTGTACCATCACGTACAAACTGTACCCTACACCTACGCTGTACCATCACGTACATACTGTACCCTACACATTCGCTGTACCATCACGTACATACTGTACCCTACACCTACGCTGTACCATCACGTACATACTGTACCCTACACCTTCGCTGTACCATCACATACATACTGTACCCTACACCTACGCTGTACCATCACGTACATACTGTACCCTACACCTTCGCTGTACCATCACGTACATACTGTACCCTACACCTTCGCTGTACCATCACGTACATACTGTACCCTACACCTACGCTGTACCATCACGTACATACTGTACCCTACACCTTCGCTGTGCCATCACGTACATACTGTACCCTACACCTACGCTGTACCATCACGTACATACTGTACCCTACACCTACGCTGTACCATCACGTACATACTGTACCCTACACCTTCGCTGTACCATCACGTACATACTGTACCCTACACCTTCGCTGTACCATCACGTACATACTGTACCCTACACCTTCGCTGTACCATCACGTACATACTGTACCCTACACCTACGCTGTACCATCACGTACATACTGTACCCTACACCTTCGCTGTACCATCACGTACATACTGTACCCTACACCTTCGCTGTACCATCACGTACATACTGTACCCTACACCTACGCTGTACCATCATGTACATACTGTACCCTACACCTTCGCTGTACCATCACGTACATACTGTACCCTACACCTACGCTGTACCATCACGTACATACTGTACCCTACACCTTCGCTGTACCATCACGTACATACTGTACCCTACACCTTCGCTGTACCATCACGTACATACTGTACCCTACACCTTCGCTGTACCATCACGTACATACTGTACCCTACACCTTCGCTGTACCATCACGTACATACTGTACCCTACACCTTCGCTGTACCATCACGTACATACTGTACCCTACACCTACGCTGTACCATCACGTACATACTGTACCCTACACCTACGCTGTACCATCACGTACATACTGTACCCTACACCTTCGCTGTACCATCACGTACATACTGTACCCTACACCTTCGCTGTACCATCACGTACATACAGTACCCTACACCTTCGCTGTACCATCACGTACATACTGTACCCTACACCTTCGCTGTACCATCACGTACATACTGTACCCTACACCTTCGCTGTACCATCACGTACATACTGTACCCTACACCTTCGCTGTACCATCACGTACATACTGTACCCTACACCTTCGCTGTACCACCACGTACATACTGTACCCTACACCTACGCTGTACCATCACGTACATACTGTACCCTACACCTTCGCTGTACCATCACGTACATACTGTACCCTACACCTACGCTGTACCATCACGTACATACTGTACCCTACACCTTCGCTGTACCATCACGTACATACTGTACCCTACACCTTCGCTGTACTGGACCCACTACCTTCCTTGGGGTACACTCGCTCCCTGGGTCCACATATCACCCATGTACTGGACCCACTTGTACCCCTACATACGTTCTCCCATCATCCCTCCCCCCTACATTCACAGTGTCTTAGTCTATACAGACACAGTCAGTATGTAAGACATTCTCCCCCCCCCCCCCCCACCTCACTATGTGCGGGGCAAGAACGGCATGAACAAAGAGAGAGAGTTCCAGGGTTCGATCCTGGGACGGGTCGATACGACACGCCTCCCAATACGCCAGCAACCACCCTTCACCCCCACCACTAACAACCATCACGAGACCTAACCAGCAGGTCCCTCGTTATCCTAGTGACCACCCACTACACACCAAACCCACCACCCACTACACACCACACCCACCACCAACTACACACCACACACCACACCCACCACCCACTACACACCACACCCACCACCCACTACACACCACACCCAACACCCACTACACAACACCACCCACTACACACCACACCCACCACCCACTACACACCACACCCAACATCCACTACACACCAACCACCAACTACACACCACACACCACACCCACCACCCACTACACACCACACCCACCACCCACTACACACCACACCCAACACCCACTACACAACACCACCCACTACACACCACACCCAACATCCACTACACACCAACCACCCACTACACACCACACACCAAACAACCACTACACACCACACCCACCACCCACCTCACCCACCACCCACTACACGCCATACCACACCCACTACACACCATCACCCACTACACACCACACCCACCATCCATTACACCACACCCACCATCAATTATACACCACACCCACCATCCACTACACACCACACCCACCATCCACTACACCACACCACCACCCACTACACACCACACCCACCATCCACTACACACCACCCACTACACACCACACCCACCATCCACTACACCACACCACCACCCACTACACACCACACCCACCATCCACTACACACCACCCACTACACACCACACCCACCATCCACTACACACCACACCCACCACCCACTATACACCACACCCACCATCCACTACACAGCACACCCACTACCCACTACACACCACACCACACCCGCTACACACCACACCACCACCCACTATACATCACACCCACCATCCACTACACACCACACCCACCATCCAATACACACCACACACACCACACCCACTATCCACTACACACCACCCACTACACACCACACCCAACATCCACTACACACCAACCACCCACTACACACCACACACCAAACCACCACTACACACCACACCCACCACCCACCTCACCCACCACCCACTACACGCCATACCACACCCATTACACACCATCACCCACTACACACCACACCCACCATCCACTACACCACACCACCACCCACTACACACCACACCCACTATCCACTACACACCACACCCACCATCCAATACACACCACCCACTACACACCACACCCACCACCCACTACACCCACCACCCACTTGAGTCCCGACAGTACTTCAGAGAACGCCTTGAGCCGTTCATCATAACACGTGAAGACTCATCAAAAACGGTACGTACCGTCGTGCTCAAGGGTCATAACATTGTGGTCAAGGACCGTACCGTCGTGTTCAAGGGTCGTACCGTCGTGTTCAAGGGTCATAACATTGTGGTCAAGGACCGTACCGTCGTGTTCAAGGGTCGTACCGTCGTGTTCAAGGACCGTACCGTCGTGCTCAAGGGTCATAACGTCGTGCTCAAGGGTCGTACCCTCGTGTTCAAGGACCGTACCGTCGTGCTCAAGGGTCGTACCGTCGTGCTCAAGGGTCGTACCGTCGTGTTCAAGGACCGTACCGTCGTGCTCAAGGGTCATAACGTCGTGCTCAAGGGCTGTACCGCCGTGCTCAAGGGTCATAACGTCGTGCCCAAGGGTCGTACTGTCGTGCTCAAGGGTCGTACCGTCGTGTTCAAGGACCGTACCGTCGAGTTCAAGGGTCGTACCGTCGTGCTCAAGGGTCGCACCATCGTGCTCAAGGGTCGTGCCGTCGTGTTCAAGGGTCGTACCGTCGTGCTCAAGGGTCGTACCGTCGTGCTCAAGGGTCATAACGTCGTGCTCAAGGGCTGTACCGTCGTGCTCAAGGGTCATAACGTCGTGCTCAAGGGTCATAACGTCGTGCTCAAGGGTCGTACCGTCGTGTTCAAGGACCGTACCGTCGAGTTCAAGGGTCGTACCGTCGTGCTCAAGGGTCGCACCATCGTGCTCAAGGGTCGCACCATCGTGCTCAAGGGTCGTGCCGTCGTGTTCAAGGGTCGTACCGTCGTGTTCAAGGGTCGTACCGTCGTGCTCAAGGGTCGTGCCGTCGTGTTCAAGGGTCGTACCGTCGTGCTCAAGGGTCGTACCGTCGTGCTCAAGGGTCGTACCGTCGTGCTCAAGGGTCGTGCCGTCGTGTTCAAGGACTGTACCGTCGTGCTCAAGGGTCATAACGTCGTGCTCAAGGGTCGTACCCTCGTGTTCAAGAACCGTACCGTCGTGCTCAAGGGTCGTACCGTCGTGCTCAAGGGTCGTACCGTCGTGTTCAAGGACCGTACCGTCGTGCTCAAGGGTCGTACCGTCGTGCTCAAGGGTCATAACGTCGTGCTCAAGGGCTGTACCGTCGTGCTCAAGGGTCATAACGTCGTGCTCAAGGGTCGTACTGTCGTGTTCAAGGGTCATAACGTCGTGCTCAGGGGTCGTACCGTCGTGCTCAAGGGTCGTACCGTCGTGCTCAAGGGTCGTACCGTCGTGCTCAAGGGTCATAACGTCGTGCTCAAGGGCTGTACCGTCGTGCTCAAGGGTCATAACGTCGTGCTCAAGGGTCGTACTGTCGTGCTCAAGGGTCATAACGTCGTGCTCAAGGGTCGTACCGTCGTGCTCAAGGGTCATAACGTCGTGCTCAAGGGTCGTACCGTCGTGCTCAAGG